>NC_088406.1:38962082-39082082 GCF_034236695.1 Oncorhynchus nerka
ATTTGTTTGGTACCTTCTCGGGATACAGAATAAATTGGAACAAGAGTGAATTAATGCCCATACGGTCGCAAAATACCTCCTGGCTAGAACATCTCCCATTTAAGTTATCTTCAGAAAAATGTACCTACCTAGGAATTGTAGTTACCAAACAATACTCCTTACTATTTAAAGAGAATTTCCCCTCTCTGATACAAAAACTCAAAGCAAACATACTATTTTGGAGAACTCTCCCAATTTCTCTGCTCGGAAGAATTAATGCCATTAAAATGGTCTTCCTCCCACAACTGCTCTACCTATATCAGAACATCCCAGTATTCATACCTAAATCCTTTCATAAACAACTGGACTCAATTATCAATCCTTTCATCTGGGATTATAAAACACACAGGATAGGTAAAAAACACTGTAAATCCAAGATGGAAGGAGGATTGTCTCTCCCAAATTTTATATTTTATTACTGGGCCGCTAACCTCCGCATTGTTACGTTTCTGTTGGATGACGTACTTCCGGCATCCAGCTGGCTTAGTATGGAGCGTGAGGAGTGTCACCCCTTCTCTATTGGCGCTGTGATTTTGTCGCCTGTCAATCTGGAGATGTCACATTATTGTAACAATCCTATTATACATAGCACAGTCCAAATCTAGAAGCAAATTAAAGTCCACTTTGAGCTTAGACCAATGTCATTCATGCTCCCTGTCGCCAGGAATCCCTCCTTTGCCCCTTCTAACCTTGATAACACCTTTGAGCGATGGGGAGAGTTGGGGATAAGTACCATAGGGGATTTATACATAGAAGGGACCTTTGCTTCCTTTGAGTTGCTGAGGGAAATTTATAATCTTCCCAGAAGTAATTTTTTCAGATACCTACAAATTAGAGACTACGTTAGAAAACACCTCCCAACATTTGGGAATGCTAAACCTTCCATGCTTGACGGATGCATAAAAATATGCCCCACCTCAGATAAACTGATATCGCATCTATATGATGCTTTTCAATCTGTTAGCACACCTTCTACTGATGCCATCAAGGCAAAATGGGAGGAAGAACTAGGGACTGACATCTCGGTGGCAGACTGGGAAGAGAGCTTGGAGTATATCCACACATGCTCCATTAATTCCAGACATCGTCTCATACAATTCAAGGTATTACACAGATTACACTATTCCAAAACTAAACTGCATAGGATATTTCCTGACACATCCCCTACATGTGATAAATGTCAGGCTACGCAGGGTACACTACTCCACTGCTTTGCCCTATGCTCTAGCTTGCATGGTTATTGGTGTGGAATTTTTGGGATCCTCTCTGAAGTTTTGGAGACTTCAATAGATCCAGACCCGCTTCTGATAATCCTGGGAGTATCTGAGTCCCTAAACGGATTAACCAACCCCCAAAAACAACTAATCTCGTATGGTCTCATCTCGGCAAAAAAAACTAATCTTGTTGTTTTGGAAAAGGAGGGAAGCGCCCTCTACCAAATTATGGCTCAGTGAATTGGCAAACACTGTACACTTAGAAAGAATTAGATATATTCTTAACAATAAATTATCAACATTTGATCAAATCTGGCAGCCTTTCCTCTCCTACTTGCACGAGTCGGCGCTGTGAATTTGTACTTATTAACGCACTCTCAATTGTAATATTTTAATCTACCTTTGGGCAGCATGTGCTGGCCCTGCCACCCGAGCAGTTGGGGGGGGGGGGGGGGGGGAATAGGGGATGGGGGGGGGGACATCTTCCCTCTTTCTTTCTACGTGTCCTTGTTTTGTATGTCGTGTTTTGTATTATTTGTTCTGCACCCAGAACTCTGGGTCTTGTTGTTCCTGTATGCTCTTTTATGTTTAGATAAGAATTGTATACCTGTCTTGTATACCTATACACCATTCTTGTGTGTGTTTAATAAAAAATATTTGAAATAAAAGCAAAAAAACTAAGAAATTAAAAAACGCTCGACGAGCCCATCCGTCTGCGGGTGAAAAACAGAGGTCCGGATCTGCTTGATCTGCAGGAGGGCACACCACTCTTTCATGAGGCGGGACATAAACTCTGTCCCTTGGTCTGTCAGGATCTTGTTCGGGATGCCCACCAGGCTAAAGAGGTGGAACAGCTCCTGGGCGATTCCCTTGGACACCACCGCCCGTAGGGGAATGGCCTCGGGATACCGAGTGGCATAGTCCACTATTACAAAGATGTACCTGTGTCCTCGTGCAGTCTTTACCAGGGGTTCCACTATGTCCATGGCGATGCGTTCAAAGGGTACCCAGATTATTGGCAGGGGGACCAGAGGGTTCCGGAAGTGTGCTTTCGGGGCAGTGAGTTGACACTCCGGAAAGCTGCGACAGTAGTCTTCCACGGACCTTGTCATCCCGTGCCAGTGGAACCTTGGCGGCGATGTTCCCGGGTCTTCTCCATTCCCAGGTGCGCCCCCAACAGGTGTGTGTGGGCCAGCTGAAGAACGGTTCCTACGTACCGTCGGGTCAGCAACAATACCTCTCGACGTTCCCCATGTTGGTGCGACACCTGATACAAAAAGTTATTCTTGATTTGGAAATGGGGGTATCGCCAGTCACTCACCCCCGGAAGTAGCTGTCCATCCACTGCTACCACTTGGGCGGCGGCAGCTTTCAAATTCGGATCCTCCCACTGGGCCGCCCCGAATTGTCCCTTCAGTTGGCCCCCCACGGGGGTCTCGACTGGCCCCTCGAAATCGAGGAGGGGGAGGCTGGGCTCCTCTTCAAGTGGTTCCCCAGGGGGTTCGGACCCGTAGAGTCAGGTTGGTTAACCGGTGGCTTCCGGGCCACACAGGCGATGGGTCATCCCCGCTCTCTTCTTCGGCCGGCTCATACTTTCTTCCTCAACTCGTGCCCCCGTAGGGCCGCAAACTAGGAGAGGTACCGGCAGCTCTGGTCCTGCACCCACCATCATCTGACAGCTCCCTTGTGGCATTACGATGTTGGTCCATACGGTGGGATACCGTTTTGTGTCACCGTGAACACAGAAAATGGACATCTCCCTACCCCGTTCGGTCTCCTGGTTCAGCAGGCTCGTGGTTACAAGTGTAACCATGCTTCCGGAGTCTAATAGTGCTTCCGTGTCATGTCCGTCAACCTTCACCGGGACCATGGGTGCAGTTGACTCGTGGTGCGCCCAACAGGAGGTGACATAGTTCACGGCGTGACCCACCTCACCTCCGGGGCTAGCTGATGGCATCGACTCCTCTCGAGCCGGGCAATTCCAGGCAATGTAACCCCGGGCGCCACACTCAAAACATCTCCTTTGGTCTCCATCTACCTGGGGTTGTCGGGTCGGGTCGGCCCTACCCCCGCCGTCTCTCCACGGGTTTGCGGTCCTTTGGCCCTGCCGACTGTCGGTTTGGGGTACACTGCGGTGGGGTTGTCCTTCCGTCCCTTCGGACGGGTCGCCGACTCGTCCCGGCTCCCACTCAGCAGTGCCTGAGTGTTCTTCTGCGTCTCCACTGATTCTAGGAGGCCCTCAAAGGTGCTGTCCGTTGAAATCTACAGGGGTGTGTTTTGAGGTCATCGTCTTCCGTTAGCTTGATTAAAAACTGGTTGGGATGTGATCCAGGAGACGCTCCTCCTTGCAGCTTCCTGACTTCCTCAACGAGGCGGACGTTTTGTAGTCGCTGTTCCTCCAGCGTTCGTTCCTGAATGCCTGTTGTGCTTGTTGGGCCTGGGCAAACTGAGCTATCAACTCGTCCATGCTGATACTGTGTATACGTCAACCATGATCTGACCACGGTATCAGGATGCCCGCATTCTCCACCACTTGTGGCAGACCAGGGGGTTTGGTCAAGACATTTACATAGATCAGACACGGACAGAGTATGATTAGCTCGGTTTCAATGGTGTTTATTAAATAATAAATCAAAAAGAAAAGAACAGGTCTCCCTCATGAGATCCTCTCCAGGATACCTTCTCCTGGGCTCCGGGTCTTCCTGTATCCTGTCGGCCACACAAACTCAACTCCCTCGGCTTAGCTCGGGTAACCGTATCCAACCACAAGGAAGTCACCTCACTTCCCCTAGTCCTCTCTCTGTGTGCTGCCCTTCTGGCAGCTTAATGGGCCTCGCACAGCTGTTGAGCAATCTGCCCTTGAGCAATCCACCCCCAATCAGCCCCAATTAGTCCTGTCCGGAGAGCCCGTCGAGACCTGGCACGTCCAGCAGATGGAGTCACCGCCTCGTGATGTATACTCCATCTGTTACCAGGCCTCGACGAGTCTCCCCCTGGTGGCTGACCTGCTGTACGCCACAATATGTATATGACCAGTAGATGAGAATGTAGTGTCAGTAGACAAAACATGAATCTGAACTAATAATTTACTGTCCTCTCGTTTCAGTTATGTGACAGCCTCAAAAATGATACTCCTGTGTAAGGGTCTTCAGCAAATCACAGCGAGCCGCCAGAGAGAAGCAAATGTAACCACAGGACATGTGACAGAGTAGATGGACACCCTATGTTCATCAATGGACAGAAAGTTCCACAGAATAGAATATAATCACGTGCTATCAGAAACCGCTGCACTTGACCCCAGGTTTAAGAAGTTAGCCTTCAGTGATGCCAGAGTGATTGATGAGGCTCTTCAAAGAATAACCTCAGCAGCAGGGAGGGACAGCCCCAGCAGTCAGCTGGCTCAAGCACCAGGGCAACAAGAAGAAGAGGGATCAGATGGAGCAGAAGTACCAGCAGTAGTGCCACAAACGTCTGCTGTTTGGATGCTGTTCGACGAGAGAGCAACTGGGGATGCAGCACGAAGGAATCCCTCAGCAGATGCCATAATGGAGGTCCGATTCTATTTGGAGGAGCCCCTCTGCAGATCCTCTGAGCTGGCAGAAGAACAAGGCCTCTGTCTACCCACGGCTTACTACAGTCATGACAGGGAGACTGCATCGTGGCCACATCCGTTCCCTCAGAGGGTCTTCTCAAAAACGGGACAAGTAATTACTGAGAGAAGGAACCGCATCAGCCCCTCGAAAGTCTGAATGCAAATCTCTCATAAAAGCAAAATATGGTCAGCATTTCTGTGTGCTGCTGGTTATAACATGGCAATAAAGAAGAGAGAGAAAATAGGGACCAGTTTAATGTTTTAAGTGGGATGCTGCAGTTTTGCACATTGTTATTTATTTTTCTTTGATATGATACAATATTATATTATTATGTTGTTCAGATTGTATTTGTTTTGAATTGTTACATTTATATGCACTCTGTTTATATACATTGTAAAAGTTATACTTTAAATGCAAATGTTTAATAGCATTATTTTTCATAACAAACCAATGCATTTTTGAAAATATATTGTGGTTAAGGTAGAGTATGATTTTATTTAATAATTTAATTAGAATTGTTTTAACACCAATCATAGTCAAACTATCGCAAACTGTTTGACTTGAAAAAATACAAAACATGTTTTTTTAAAGAGCCGTTTGGGAGCCAAAAGAGACAGCTCTTTATGGTGAGCCGGCTCACTGAAAAGAGCCGGAATACAAATCACTAGAGTGTGTGCGTGTGTGAGTAGATTGGGTGTGGGGATTGTTGAGCTGCCTCTGACAGCCCGGAGGAGAGCGAAGAGGAGCAGCTTGGACGAGACACTCCGTGGAGGGAACGCTGAAGAAAGAACTCAGGCCAGCCAGGGGTTACTTTGGTAAACTTCAAGTAAAGAAATGCAAATATCGAGAAAAAAATGCATCTGAGTTGAGGGAGACCCTCGTTCTTTACACCAGCAAAACAAAAGAGTTTGCACTACACAACAAGGAAATTGTTACTCAACCATAAATAAATAGGTTATTAGTAGGTTAATCAAATCTACTAGTCACAGACAAATGACTTGACATGCTGCCATCTTGGATTTCTAGTTTTATTATTATAGATCGGGAAATCTCATTGAAAGAAAGTATAAGAAGTGGTAGATCTGTTCTATGTGCGCTATTTCTATGCTTCCCATTCTTAAGTTTTGTTTTTGCGTCTTTTACTTTCGGTTTTGTACACCAGCTTCAAGCGGTTTAGATTGTACAGTGATTCTCTACACTAAACTTGCTTGTTTTGTCACATACACTGAAATTAGGCGAACTATTAGAATTTTAGCAACCAGGAAATGGAGCGATTTCTGCATAGTGCATCTTTAACAAAACACTTTCAAATGTCATATTTATGTTTACAGTGGTTGCTTTCCAAGTGTCATCTGTTTTTCTTTGTGCTGGTTCTCTCTCTGAGAGGTTGAATTTCATGCTTATGATCTTTAAATCCTCACCAAGAAAAACACTGGAACATTTCCAACTGCAGAAAAGCAACACATCCATCTTAGAGACTATTCCACTGTCAGTGGAGAGGGTAAGCCTTGGCCTACTGTTGCATCCTGGGGCTGAAAAGACATCAATTATATTTACAGTTAGGCTGTATGACGGTGTGACGCACAGAGACTGGTATGATTTTACAGAGACAGGGAAATCACAATAAGGAGCCCTGACACAAACTTCCATCCAAAAACAAGTGTAAAAACCTCACACAAGAAAAGACAGGCGACCGACCTTGACTTTTATTATTCTTCATTCCATTTATTTTTCATTTGCAATGCATCAATGGACAACTCTATTCACTTCTTCAGGTTTGTTTGTTAACAGTACAGCAGTTCTTTAATTCTCAACCTGAAAAGAGTTTACTTTAGGTATACAGTATTTTTATTTTATTTTTCCTCTGCTCTGCATCAACGAACAATGCATTTCTTGTACAGCTTCTTCAGGTTCTCATGTTGACTCTAAGACAGTTATTTTTTGTGAAAAGAGGATCAGTTCCAGTGAACAACAGATTGACATTCAGACTTGCAGAGGCAAGTTCCACATATCCCTGCAACTGAGCACTACAGTACCACTGACGTGCTGTATTCTAACTTCCGAGTCAAATGGTCTATATGCCCATACTCGTATGGAACATTTCTGCAAGAGCTATGATTGGCAGGATCTTTTCCATAATGTCAGTGTCTAAGGCTTTGCTGTCTTAATGGAGACCATCAGCAACCACTACATGCAGTAAAGGCCTTTTCCGTTTATTACGGTGCTTCTTATTCCACTGACAGGACTTTTCCCCTTTCCCCCATCCCTCTCTACCCCGTCCCCTATTTCCTCTTCTCTCCTCTCCCCTCTCCTCCCTCTCTCCCCTCCGCTATGCCCCTGCCCCCGTCGCCTGTCCCTAGTCCGTCCAGGCTTTCCACAGGCCTCTGATTTCCACATGAGATGGAGGTCAGTAATGGTCATTACTGCTGGGTTTAACTATAGCCCTAACACTGTTCATACACTCTTAGAAAAAAAGGTTATATCTCGAACCAAAAATGGTTCTTCGGCTGGACCCATAAGAGATCCCTTTGAAAAAAAACATTTTGGTTCCAGGTAGAACCCTTTTGGGTTACATGTAGAACAGAAGAGGCTAGTGGGGGGAGCTATAGAAGGATGGGCTCATTTTGATGGCTGGAATGTAATAAATGGAATGGTATCAAACATATCGAAACCACATTTGACTTTGCTCCATTAATTCCTATTCCAGCCATTACAATGAGCCTGTCCTCCTATAGCTCCTCCCACTAGCCTCCTCTGATGTAGAAGCCTTTCCACAGAGGGTTCTACATGGAACCCAAAATAGTTATATTTGGAATCATAAAGGCTTATACTTAGAAATAAAAAGGGTTCTCCTAGGGGACAACCGCAGAACTCTTTTGGAACCCTTTTTCCGAAGAGTGTACTGCTGTGCCAGACTAGAGCAATGACACTAGGAGCTGTAGATGCACACCCACTGATAAACTGATTGAGTCCCAAATGACATTTGCCCGTCTACACATTGGACAGTGCATGTCAGAGCAGAAACTGTACCATGAAGTCCAAGGAAGTGTCCGTGGATTTCCAAGATATACTGTATATCTGGGGAAGGGTATAAACCAATGTCTAGAGCGTTGAAAGTTTTAAGAGTACAGTGGTCTCCATCATTGGGAAATTTAAAAAATATGGAACTACCCCAACTCTGCCTAGAGCTGGCTGGCCGACCAAACTGAGAAATCGGGCAAGAAGGTCCTTGGAGGTGACCAAGAACCCAACAACCACTCTGACAGAACTACAGAGTTCCTTGGCTTAGATGCATCTGCCAGAAGGACAACAGTCTCTACAGCAACAGCACTTCACTATTCTAGGCTTTATGGGACAGTGGCCAGACAGAGGCCACTCCTGAGAAAAAAGCATGACAGCACGCCTGGAGTTTTGCAAAAAGGCACGTGAAAACTCAGATCTGGACTGATGAGACAGAAAATTCACTCTTTGGCCTGAATGCAAAGCACTATGTCTGGAGAAAACCAGGCACAGATCATTACCTGTCTAACACCATCCCTACCGGGAAGCATGTTGGTGGCAGCATCATTCTATGGGCATGCTTTTCAGAGGCAGGGACTGGAAGACTGGTGAGGATAGAGGGAACAATGAATGGAGACAAATGCAGGCAAATTCTTGATGAGAACCTGCTTCAGAGTGCAAACAACCTTTCGACTGGGGCGAAGATTTACGTTCCAACAGGACAATGACCCCAAGCATACAGCCAAAGCAAGAATGTGAACGTCCTTGAGTGGCACAGATTTGAATCCCACTGAAAATCTGTAGAAATACTTGACTATTGCTGTTCAACGTAGTTCCCCATGCTTCTTAACAGAACTTGAGAAAATCTGCAAGGAAAAATTTAGAAAATCACCAAATCCAAATGTGCAAAGCTGATAGAGACATACGTAAGATGACTCAAAGGTTTCATTTCTGCCAAAGGTGCTCCTACAAAGTATTGAATACTTATGGAAATTAGATATATCTGTATTTCATTTAATTCATTTGCTAAAATAGCATTTTTTATTTAATCCATTTTAAATTCAGACTATAACACAACGTTTTAAGGGGTATGAATATTTTCAGTAAATATCCTGATGGTCTGAAGGCTTGATGTTGAATGTGTTCAATGACACAGACATGTTTGTGAACAGAATGATGAACTGAGCCTGCTTCATGCAAATCTATTCAAAGTTAGAGGGCATCACTATCAAAAGGGGTGACTACATGCTAAGGCAAGGAAAAGCTTTGTATCAAATAATTGTAGATCTTGTCAATCGAAATAAACCTGCACACTATAAATACAAATAAATGTTTGTTTAGCCAATCGTGTTGCAGATCATTACAGTAACTTGTTCAGACCAGAGTGAGTTTGAAGTATGGGACTAGAAGTGGCGAAGTGCCAAGGCTGGAATCCACTGGGGTACGCCAACATGATATGTAGCTTCTTCTGATACCATACGTGTTTTAATGGATGGCTGACATTGGCAGGGAGGGGTTTGCCAGTACTGAAGCCCTCTCAAGAATAAGCCTAGCACCCATTTAGCAATGTATTAGTACATACACACATGTACTCCATAGATTGCAAGCACGGTTACTTCGCATGGTAAAAACCCTGTGACTAAAATTCAACCACTGCTGATTCAATAGGCTTCTGTGGACCTGTTTGAGTCTACTGTGTTTTGTTCATCGTTCTAAAGTAGATTATGGTATTAAAACCTCTCTAGAGTATGTGGGACGGTAGCGTCCCACCTGGCCAACATCCAGTGAGATTGCAGAGCGCCAAATTCAAATACAGAAATACTCATTATAAAAATCATTAAACATAGGTTTAAAGATGAACTTCTTGTGAATCCAACCACGGTGTCAGATTTTAAAAATGCATTACGGCGAAAGCATACCTTACAATTATTTGAGAACATAGCCCAGCAGACAAATAATGACAAAGAGTAACCAACCAAGTAGAAGAGTTACACAAGTCAGAAATAGAGATAAAATTAATCCCTTACCTTTGATGATCTTCATATGTTTGCACTCAGAAGACATTCATTTACTCAATAAATGTTCCTTTTGTTCGATAAAGTCTCTTTTTATATCCAAAAACCTCTGTTTTGTTCGCGCTTTCTTCAGTAATTCACAGGCTCAAACGCAGTCACAACACGCAGACAAAAAAATCTAAATTGTATCCTTCAAGCCTCAGGTTGTTTTTAGCCTATATGATCTATAATATTTCAACCGGACAATAACGTTGTCAATATAAAAGGTAAACAAGAAAGGCACTCTCTCTGGTGGCGCGCATGAATAAGCTCTGTGACAAGGTAGGGTCCACTCATTCAGACTGCTCCCTCATTTTTCAGAATACAAGCCTGAAACAATTTCTAAAGACTGTTGACATCTAGTGGAATGCATAGGAACTGCAATTTGAGTCCTAAGTCAATGGATACTGTAATGGCATTGAATAGAAAGCTACAAACAAACAAAAATCCTACTTCCTGAATGGAGTTTTCGTAGGTTTTCGCCTGCCACATCAGTTCTGTTATACTCAGATACATAATTTTAACAGTTTTGGAAACGTTAGTGTTTTCTATCCAAATCTACTAATTATATGCATTTCCAATATTCTGGGCCAGAGTCAAAGGCAGTTTAATTTGGGCATGCTTTTCATCCAAAATTTAAAATGCTGCCCCCTACCCTAGAGAAGTTAAGATTTATAGAACTAAAGGACTTCTTTTTCCTGATGGGAATCTGTGAATAAGGGAGATCTGACCACAAATAGGCTGACAAAGAGTTCCATACTTCACAATACTGACAATTAAATGTGATTTCCAGTCAGAAGCCTATTCAGAAGTGTTTAAAACATTCTCTGTATTGTAATATAGTACATGTACATAGAATCCATGTGAAAGGGATTCCTATTGCTTTTCCATGTGGTTTTGGAAGTACAAAAATATACTTAGCCCTGATCTTTCTATCATTCAGTTGACATTTTATGAGACTGTGGAAGAGATGGGGGAGATCAACCACAAGCAATACCAAACTCTGACAAACAGCAACACAGTCATTTTCAAGGGGCAAATTCTGGAGCGATACGCCATCCCATCTGGTTTGGGCTTAGTGGGATTATCATTTGTTTTTCAACAGGACAATGACCCAACACACCACCAGGCTGTGTAAGACCTATTTGACAAAAAAGGAGAGTGATGGAGTGCTGCATCAGATGACCTGGCCTCCACAATCACCCGACCTCAACCCAATTGAGATGGTTTGGGATGAGTTGGACCGCAGAGAGAAGGAAAAGCAGCCAACAAGTACTCAGCATATGTGGGAACTCCTTCAAGACTGTTGGAAAAGTATTCCATGTGAAGCTGGTTGAGAGAATGCCAAGGGGGTGCAAAGCTGTCATCAAGGCAAAGGGTGGCTACTTTAAAAGAATATAAAATATGATTTTTTTTAAATTATTTTTTAACACTTTTTTGATTACTACACTATTCCATGTGTGTTATTTCATAGTTTTGATGTCTCACTATTATTCTACAATGTAGAAAATAGTACAAATATAGAAAAACCCTTGAATGAGTAGGTGTGTCCAAACTTTTGACTGGTACTGTACATTCAATGTGCTTCCAGAATGGCACCCTATTCCCAATATAGTGCATTACTTTTGACGGGAACCATAGGGCTTGAGTCAAAGGTCTGCACTATATAGAGAATAGGGTGCAACTTTTTGCTGTTCCATGCTGCCAGTCTGAGATACCATTTCAGTCCTGACCTTTTCCTGTTGAAAACGCAGGCACCTTCTCACCACACGCAATGATACACCTTAAATGCCCTTCCTGTAAAATTAAGCCTGTGTCCCGAATTACACACTATTCCCTACATAGTGCACTACATTTGACCAGAGCCCTATGTGCTGGCTAAATAGGGAATAAGGTAACATTTGGGACCCTGTCGTTTATTGAGTTCAATAACACATATACCCTCAGGCATTGTATTCTCTTTATGAGCAGTTACTGGGGAATGTCTCATTATTACCAACTAAAAAGGCTTTTATTGGCGTGGTTGAATAAAGCCTTGGAGATATGGGAAGGGCATGTGTGTTTAGTACTGTATTGATGGATATTATTTGTCATGTACAAATATGTTTTCAGGACTGACCTGACCTTTAGATGTAGACAGTACATACACCAATTATCAAACAGCCCCAGGTCTTTGTAAGGAGAAACCTCTCTTGTTGTCAAAACTCAATGCCAGTTTTTCACTATCAAGTATCCGTATTTTGGAATTGAAATCTGCAGTGTTTGCTGCCTTTTTTGACTTGGAATGAATACTGCTGTGAGTCTGTATTTCTGTCACAATTCGGTGAGGTTTAGGGTCTGTGTTTGAGTCGGGCAGCTGGTATGTAATGCTCTTATCAACAAATACACAATTTCTCATCAGGGTCTACCTCAATGGGGAATCTGCGGTCCAGATTCAGTGATGTTTGAGCTCTTCGACCAGAGTGCGCAAAACCCTCCCACCCGGTTTGAAGTAGCAACAGAAAACAAGAGTGTGTGGACTCTGAGTGAGTATTAGTGAGCAACAATCATCCTGGGACTCAGTTTTCTTCCTAAACCTCACCAACATAGGCTTTCACTATACAATGTAAATTATACTGTTGTTGTTCCTAATCTAAACCATAACCTCAGTCAGACTCCATCACTTGGGAGGTACATTTTTTGTTTTACTGAATGAATATCAACAAGGAATAGTTTGTCACCAGCAGCTATTCCTGCCTTCACATGTCAACTCAGCTTGGCTAAATCAAGGGTAATTTCTGTAGGAGGTCAAATGCAGGCAGAAATGATTGTGTAATAAATATATAATATACATGCCTTCGAAAGTATTCAGACCCCTTGACTTTTTCCACATTTTGTTAGGTTACAGATTTATTCTAAAATTGATTAAATAGTTTTTTTTCTCATCAATTTACACACATACCCCATAAAGGCAAAGCAAAAACAGGTAAAACAATTTTTAGCACATTTTCATAAGTACTTTTACTCAGTACTTTGTTGAAGCACCTTTGGCAGCAATTAAGCCTTGAGTCTTCTTAGGTATGACGCTACAAGCTTGTCACATCTGTATTTGGGGAGTTTCTCCCATTCTTCTCTGCAGGTCATCTTAAGCTCTGTCAGGTTGGATGGGGAGCGTCGCTGCACAGGTCTCTCCAGAGATGTCCAATCGGGTTCAAGTCCGGGCTCTGGCTTGGCCACTCAAGGACATGCAGAGACTTGTCCCGAAGCAACTCCTGCGTTGTCTTAGCTGTGTGCTTAGGGTCGTTGTCCTGTTGGAAGGTAAACCTTCACCCAAGTCTGTGCCTTTCCAAATCATGTCCAATCAATAGAATTTACCAGAGGTGGTCAATGTAAATAGTCCGGGTGGCCATTTGATTAATTGTTCAGCAGTTTTATGGCTTGGGGGTAAAAGCTGTTAAGGATCCTTTTGGTCCTAGACTTGGTGCTCCAGTACCGCTTGCCGTGTGGTAGAAGAGAGAACAGTCTGACTTCGGTGACTGGAGTCTTTGACAATTTTTTGGGCCTTCCTCTGACACCGCCTAGTATATAGGTCCTGGATGGCAGGAAACTTGACCCCAGTGAAATACTGGGCCGTACGCTCTGCCCTCTGTAACGCCTTACGGTCAGATTCCGAACAGTTGCAATACCAGGCAGTGATGCAACTGGTCAGGATGCTTTCGATGGTGCAGCTGTATAACTTTTTGAGGATCTGGGAACCCATGCCAAATCTTTCAGTCTCCTAAGGGGGAAAAGGTGTTGTCGTACCCTCTTCACAACTGTCTTGGTGTGTTTGGACCATGATAGTTCGTTGGTGATGTGGACACCAAGGAACTTGAAATTCTCCACCCACTTAAGCCCTGTCAATGTTAATAGGAGCCTGTTTGGCCCTCCTTTTCCTATAGTCCACGATCAGCTCCTTTGTCTTGCTCAAATTGAGTGAGAGGTTGTTGTCCTGGCACCACACTACCAAGTCTCTGACCTCCTCCCTATAGGCTGTCTCATCGTTGTCAGTGATCAGGCCTACCACTGTTGTGTCATCAGCAAACTTAATGATGGTGTTGGAGTTGTGCTTGGCCACGCAGTCGTGGGTGAACAGGGAGTACAGGAGGGAACTAAGCACGCACCCCTGAGGGGCCCCAGTGTTGAAGATCAGTGTGGCAGATGTGTTGTTGCCTACCCTTACCACCTGGGGGCGGCCCGTCAGGAATTCCAGGATCCAGTTGCAGAGGGAGGTGTTTAGTCCCAGGATCCTGAACTTAGTGATGAGCTTTGTGGGCACTATGGTGTTGAATGCTGAGCTGTAGTAAATGAACAGCGTTCTCACATAGGTGTTCCTTTTCTCCAGGTAGAAATAGGGCAGTGAGGAGTGTGATTGAGATTTGTCATCTGTGGATCTGTTGGGGAAAATGCGAATTGGAGTGGGTCTAGGGTTTCGGCATTATGGTGGTGATGTGAGCCATGACCAGCCTTTCAAAGCACTTCATGGCTACCGACGTGAGTGCCAAGAGGCGGTAATCATTTAGGCAGGTTACCTTCCCTTTCTTGGGCACAGGGACTATGGTGGTCTGTTTGAAACATGTAGATATTACAGACTCGGTCAGGAAGAGGTTGAAAATTTCAGTTAATACACTTGCCAGTTGGTCCGTGCATGCTTTGAGTACAGATCCTGGTAATCCATCTGGCCACGCGGCTTTATGAATGTTGACCCGTTTAACTTCTTGCGTCGAGCCATGCCGGATCCGGTAGCGTAATCATAGCCTCAAGCTCAATACCATAACGCAACGTTAACTATTCATGAAAATCGCAAATGAAATGAAAATAATATGCTAGCTCTCAAGCTTAGCCTTTTGTTAACAACACTGTCATCTCAGATTTTCAAAAATATGCTTCTCTACCATAGCAAAACTAGCATTTAGCATTTAGCGTTAGCATTTAGCGTTAGCATCACCAGGCAACATTTTCACAAAAACCAGCAAAAAATTCAATAAATCATTTACCTTTGAAGAACTTCGGATGTTTTCAATGAAGAGACTCTCAGTTAGATAGCAAATGTTCAGTTTTTCCTGAAGGATTTTTTGTGCAGGAGAAATCGGTCCGTTTGGTGCGTCACGTTTGGCTACCAAAAAAAACTTTTTTCCAAATTAACTCCATAATATCGACTGAAACATGGCAAACGTTGCCTGGTGATGCCAATCCTCAAGGTGTTTTTCACATATCTCTTCAATGATGTATCGTTCCTGGAAGTATGAGTCTCCTTCTGTATCGCATGGTAAAATAATTGCCACTGGGAATTACGCACCAATTTAGACAAAGGACACCGGACGGCCCCCTGGCAAATGTAGTCTCTTATGGCCAATCTTCCAATGATATGCCTACAAATACGTCACAATGCTGCAGACATCTTGGACGAACGGCAGAGCGCATAAGCTCGTTCACAGCATATTCACAGCCATATAAGGAGACCAGAGTAGAACAGAGCGTCAGAAATCCTGCTCATTTCCTGTTTGAAGTTTCATCTTGGTTTCCCCTGTAAAATCAGTTCTGGGGCACTCACAGATAATATCTTTGCAGTTTTGAAAACGTCAGAGTGTTTTCTTTCCAAAGCTGGCAATTATATGCATAGTCGAGCATCTTTTCGTGACAAAATATTGCGCTTAAAACGGGCACGTTTTTTTTATCCAATAATGACATAGCGCCCCCATAAGTTGAAGAGGTTAAAGGTCTTGCTCACATCAGCTATGGAGAGCGTGATCACACAGTTGTCCCGAACAGCTGGTGCTCTCATGCATGCTTCAGTGTTGCTTGCCTTGAAGCAAGCATGAAAGGCATTTAGCTCGTCTGGTAGGCTCACGTCATTGGGCAGCTTGCGGTTGGGTTTCCCTTTGTAGTCCATAATATTTTTCAAGCCCTGCCACATCCGACGAGCATCAGAGCCGGTGTAGTAGGATTCAATGTTAGTCCTGTATTTACGCTTTGCCTGTTTGATGGTTCGTCTGAGGGCATAGCAGGATTTTGTATCAGCATCTGGATTAGTGTCCCTCTCCTTGAAAGCAGCAGCTCTAGCCTTTAGCTCGGTGCGGATGTTGCATGTAATTCATGGTTTCTGGTTGGGAAATGTAAGTACGGTCACTGTGGGGATGACATCATTGATGCATTCATTGATGAAGCCAGTGACTGAGGTGGTGTACTCCTCAATGCCATTGGATGAATTCTGGAACATATTCCAGTCTGTGCTAGCAAAACAGTCCTGTAGCCTAGCATCTGCATCATCTGACCACTTCCGTATTGAGCCAGTCACTGGTACTTCCTGCTTTAGTTTTTGCTTGTAAGCAGGAATCAGGAGAATAGAATATGGTCAGATTTACCAAATGCAGGGTGAGGGAGAGCTTTGTATGCGTCTCTGTGTGTGGAGTAAAGGTGTTTTTTTCCCTTCTGGTTGCACACGTGACTTGCTGGTAGGAATGAGGTAAAACAGATTTAAGTTTTCCTGCATTAAAGTCCCCGGCCACTAGGACCGCCGCTTCTGGATGAGCATTTTCTCGTTTGCTTATGGCCTTACAGAGTTGGTTGAGTGCGGACTTAGTGCCAGCATCGGTTTGTGGTGTTAAATAGATGGCTACGAATAATATAGATGAGAACTCTCTAGGTAGATAGTGTGGTCTACAGCTTATCATGAGGTATTTTGTCCAGTTCTGATGTCCAGAAGCTCTTTTCGGTCATAAGAGACGGTAGCGGCAACATTATGTACAAAATTAATTACAATGTGAAAAAACAAACAAAATAGCACAGTTGGTTAGGAGTCCGTAAAACGGCAGCCATCCCCTCCGGCGCCATTATATTATAAAGATGTTACAGGAGCACTGGCTGCCACGTGGAAGGCCTTGGATTTACATCCTCAGCATGAATGTGATTAGTCAGCTGGCTGTAACATTACAGTTCTAGAAGGTGAGCAGGTATTTTTTTACTGACTGTTTTACTGAGGTAAGTAGGAACGTTTATGAGCCTTACCTACAGCCGAGGACTCAACCCATGTCGTAGTACTACAGAGGAACTACACTGGGGTGTCCTCAGAACTGTAGGGTTTTAGGTGCTCCACTGGAGAGAGTAGCTTTTGTCAGTGTGAGCAGAGCGAAAGACACTTTATCAATTGTTCTCAGGTGTAACACTCTGCAAACGTTGCGCGTCCAGTGTATCATGCCTGTTAGATGCAGAGAGAACCCATGTAATCATATTAGATCCAGAGAAAGTATCTTCCTATGAGAGCCATGGCACAGAGCATGTGTATCATTAGGTAATGGGAAGAACAGTGGTTCTGAAGCCTGACATGACTGAGTGGACTCCCACAGAGTCAGTACTGTCCTTGTTTCTCCCAGCTACAACCTAACATCTGTTTAGACAGAGAGAGGAGGCCAGAGGAAGCCGCTGACGTTCCCCAGCTGACTAGCAGACCAAACCAATACTGTTTCATTACAATAACATGGTGTGTGTCCCAAATGGCACCCTATTCACTATGTAACCATGATGTTGGACCATATCTGTGTGGGATTAACTTTGATATGCACAATCACACTGACACAGTGGGTAATTATGTTGGTGTTCTCCTATATAGACCACTGTACTGTTGTCCAATGTGTAGTTCTGGGGCTGTAGACTAAATGTAAATCTGTAGATTATAACTGAGGCTGATGATTACTAAACCAACAGAGATATTTCCAAGAATGAAATGGGTAAATAACTTTGAGAAATGGGGCTAAAAGCTACTTCCATGGTCACGAGAAATTAGGTTATACCTCCATGTGGTTGAACACATCACAATATGACTGCAGCCATATTGAGTTAGAGGAAAGCCTGGGGTTTTGAGTCATTTCACGTTAAACCGTACAGATGTAGGATCTTAATTTGACCATTTGACTTAATTTGAGATGTTTGACTTGAGGTGAATTTGAGGTTTAAAAATACTTCTAAAGTTTGTCATTTCAACTTTTACATTTCAGACTTGATATTCCCTTATGAAAATGTATCAACCCGTGCAAAAATGTCCATTAATTATAATCCACATAAAAATTCACATTTCCTGTTACCGCATGATTATTTTCCTGCTGTAGCAAACTGGCTCAAATTAAGATCCTACATTTGTAGAAGCGAAGTATTGTAACTTTAAGTTTTCCATTTCATTGGTGCACGGTGTCCCAGAGAGGACCCGATTCAACAGTTGCACATTTTTTCGTGCACTGGCAGTAAGCCAAAAGGCATTTCCAGGACAAGATAAATGGAAGCCAATAAATAATTCTCCTCAGCTCAGCTGTGGCCATTTAATAGGTAAGCTGGTGCCAGAAAAGTTTTTTTTAGCCTAATACTACGTGGCTTAAAATGTGGTTTACTATAGCTCTGTATTTTTTTCTCCTTTTTCCCTATTAGACCAATGTTAATGTTTCAGAATGTATTTGAAAGCGCCACATTTTAGTTATACTGCCGTAGCTTTGCAATACTGCCCCTATGGGAATCCATTCACAGTATTCACCTGTTTAGAGCCCCAACCTTTTAGCTAAAATTTGTGTCTAATGTCAAATCAAATCCAATTTGATTAGTCACATGTGCTGAATACAACAGGTGTAGACCTTACAGTGAAATGCATACTTACGAACCCCTAACCAACAATGCAGTTAAAAAAATTACGGATAAGAATAAGAAATAAAGAGTAACAAGTAATTAAAGAGCAGCAGTAAAATAACAATAGCAAGACTACTGTATATAAAGGGGGGTACCGGTACAGAGTCAATGTTAGTTGAGGTAATATGTAGGTAGAGTTATTAAAGTGACGATGCATAGATGATAACAACAGACGGTAGCAGCAGTGTAAAAGGGGGGGGGCAATACTAACAGTCTGGGTAGGCATTTGATTAGGTGTTCAGGAGTCTTACGGCTTGGGGGTAGAAACTGTTTAGAAGCCTCTTGGACCTAGACTTGACGCTCCGGTACCGCTTGCCGTGCAGTAGCAGAGAGAACAGTCTATGACTAGGGTAGCTGGAGTCTTTGACAATATTTAGGGCCTTCCTCTGACACCTCCTCGTATAGAGGTTCTGGATGGCAGGAAGCCTTGTGGTCGTGGGCCGAGCACTGCCATACCAGGCAGTATTGCAAACAGTCAGGATGCTCTCGATGGTGCAGCTGTAAAAACCTTTTGAGGATCTGAGGACCCATACCAAATATTTTCAGTCTCCTGAGGGGGAATAGGTTTTGTCGTGCCCTCTTCACGGCTGTCTTGGTGTGCTTGGACCATGTTAGTTTGTTGGTGATGTGGACACCAAGGAACTTGAAGCTCTCAACCTGCTCCACTGCAGCCCCGTCGATGAGAATAGGGGCATGCTCGGCCCTCTTTTTCCTATAGTCCACAATCATCTCATTTGTCTTGATCACGTTCAGGGAGATGTTGTTGTCCTGATACCACACAGCCAGGTATCTGACCTCCTCCCTATAGGCTGTCTCGTCGTTGTCGGTGATCAGGCCTACCACTGTTGTGCCATCGGCAATCTTAATGATGATGTTGGAGTCGTGCTTGGCCGTGCAGTCTTGAGTGAACAGGGAGTACAGGAGGGGGCTGAGCATGCACCCCTGAGGGGCCCCTGTGTTCATGATCAGTGTTGCGGATGTGTTGTTACCAACCCTTACCACCTGGGGGCGGCCCGTCAGGAATTCCAGGATCCAGTTGCAGAGGGAGGTGTTTAGTCCCAGGGTGCTTAGCTTATTGATGAGCTTTGAGGGCACTATGTTGTTGAACGCTGAGCTGTAGTCAATAAATAGGTGATCCTAAATATCACATAGGTGATCCTTTTGTCCAGGTGTGAAAGAGCAGTGTGGAGTACAATAGAGATTGCATCATCAAATCAAATCAAATTGTATTTGTCACATACACATGGTTAGCAGATGTTAATGCGAGTGTAGCGAAATGCTTGTGCTTCTAGTTCCGACAATGCAGTAATAACCAACAAGTAATCTAACTAACAATTCCTAAACTACTGTCTTATACACAGTGTAAGGGGATAAAGAATATGTACATAAGGATATATGAATGAGTGATGGTACAGAGCAGCATAGGCAAGATACAGTAGATGGTATCGAGTACAGTATATACATATGAGATGAGTATGTAAACAAAGTGGCATAGTTAAAGTGGCTAGTGATACATGTATTACATAAGGATTCAGTCGATGATATAGAGTACAGTATATACGTATGCATATGAGATGAATAATGTAGGGTAAGTAACATTATATAAGGTAGCATTGTTTAAAGTGGCTAGTGATATATTTACATCATTTCCCATCAATTCCCATTATTAAAGTGGCTGGAGTTGAGTCAGTGTCAGTGTGTTGGCGGCAGCCACTCAATGTTAGTGGTTGCTGTTTAACAGTCTGATGGCCTTGAGATAGAAGCTGTTTTTCAGTCTCTCGGTCCCAGCTTTGATGCACCTGTACTGACCTCGCCTTCTGGATGATAGCGGGGTGAACAGGCAGCGGCTCGGGTGGTTGATGTCCTTGATGATCTTTATGGCCTTCCTGTAACATCGGGTGGTGTAGGTGTCCTGGAGGGCAGGTAGTTTGCCCCCGGTGATGCGTTGTGCAGACCTCACTACCCTCTGGAGAGCCTTACGGTTGAGGGCGGAGCAGTTTCCTCAAGTCCACAATCATCTCCTTAGTTTTGTTGACGTTGAGTGTGAGGTTATTTTCCTGACACCACACTCCGAGGGCCCTCACCTCCTCCCTGTAGGCCGTCTCGTCGTTGTTGGTAATCAAGCCTACCACTGTTGTGTCGTCCGCAAACTTGATGATTGAGTTGGGAGGGAACAGGGAGTACAGGAGAGGGCTCAGAACGCACCCTTGTGGGGCCCCAGTGTTGAGGATCAGCGGGGAGGAGATGTTGTTGCCTACCCTCACCACCTGGGGGCGGCCCGTCAGGAAGTCCAGTACCCAGTTGCACAGGGCGGGGTCGAGACCCAGGGTCTCGAGCTTGATGACGAGCTTGGAGGGTACTATGGTGTTGAATGCCGAGCTGTAGTCGATGAACAGCATTCTCACATAGGTATTCCTCTTGTCCAGATGGGTTAGGGCAGTGTGCAGTGTGGTTGAGATTGCATCGTCTGTGGACCTATTTGGGCGGTAAGCAAATTGGAGTGGGTCTAGGGTGTCAGGTAGGGTTCGTTCAGAGCCATCGATGTGTCTGCTTGGGGGGGGATATATACGGCTGTGATTATAATCGAAGATAATTCTCTTGGTAGATAATGCGGTCTACATTTGATTGTGAGGAATTCTAAATCAGGTGAACAGAAGGATTTGAGTTCCTGTATGTTTCTTTCATCACACCATGTCTCGTTAGCCATAAGGCATACGCCCCCGCCACTCTTCTTACCAGAAAGGTGTTTGTTTCTGTCGGCGCGATGCGTGGAGAAACCCGTTGGCTGCACCGCTTCGGATAGCGTCTCTCCGGTGAGCCATGTTTCCGTGAAGCACAGAACGTTACAGTCTCTGATGTCCCTCTGGAATGCTACCCTTGCTCGGTATTTCATCAACCTTGTTGTCAAGAGACTGGACATTGGCAAGAAGAATGCTAGGGAGTGGTGCACTGTGTGCCCGTCTCCGGAGTCTGACCAGAAGACCGCCTCGTTTCCCTCTTTTTCGGAGTCGTTTTTTTGGGTCACTGCATGCGATCCATTCCGTTGTCCTGTTTGTAAGGCAGAACACAGGATCCGCGTCGCGAAAAACATATTCTTGGTCGTACTGATGGTGAGTTGACGCTGATCTTATATTCAGTAGTTCTTCTCGACTGTATGTAATGAAACCTAAGATGACCTGGGGTACTAATGTAAGAAATAACACGTAAAAAAAAAAAACTGCATAGTTTCCTAGGAACGCGAAGCGAGGCGGCCATCTCTGTCGGCGCCGGAAGTTGTTAAGATGTTACCAGATCTGTGGATCTGTTGGGGCGATATGCAAATTGGAGTGGTTCTAGGGATTCAGGGATAATGGTGTTAATGTGAGCTGTCGTGTCTTTGGCTATGCCGGATTAAGTGATATGACATGCTATTCTATAAAATAATTTCTCCGTAATTAATATTACCTTATTGAGCTAATCATGTAAATGTAATTAACTAGAGACTCAGGCACCATGAAATAATATTTATAGAGCTGTTATCTTCCGAATAAACTCTTAAAGACCAAGTAATATTTTACATCAATAGCAGTCAATATTAATCATCTTCTTAATTCAGTCTCATCAGAAAGTTGTAAATTCTTGGTTATCTGCACGAACCCTGGCTCACAAGTTGAATCAGCAATACAAAATTGGGTTTAATTATTTATTTACTAAATACCTAACTAATCACACAGAATTACACATACACATATTTAAATCATAACTTGATTGCACATTACGTCATAGAGGAAAACGTCCCTAGCAGGCGGAACAGATATGACAGCTTGTTACACAAAATAAAAGGGGCAGGGTTTGAGTGAAAGAGCGGGACGACTGAGGAACAAAGGGAAGAAGCTGTGCTATCTTAAATATAGTATCTTATTCATTCTAAACTACCGCCCATTTGGAAAAGGAAAATGCAATAAATATTTACTCTGCGCTTCGGTAGGTTGGTGGTAGATGGAAGGCCGTGTTGCCCAACCGAGTCCTTTGGATACGTTGTAGTAACGTCGTTGTGTGATAGACGGAATACTCTGTCTGTTCCTTCCGAACCCTCGTTTGCATCTGCTGTTGCTAACTCAACGGCTAGGTGGTATCACTTCTGTAGTGAATAAGAGTTCAAAGTTCATACCATTCGCAACCAAAGCTCACGCTGATGTTGGCTTCGTTCTGTAGTTATTATCTGAACCATTCTGACATCGGACCGTCGTCCTCACATCTTCGGAACAGGAGGTTATATTGTCGTCAAGGGCTTATATAGGAAGGGAGAGGAGGGCGTCTTTGAAAAGTTTTATAGCCCATGTCCCTTCACAGGGGCGGGCCACTGATTGAGCAGAGCCCTATCTTATGAAAACCCAAATCTCACATTTTAGAGGTTAAAATCACATTTCATCCCATCACGAATAATTTCATATTCAAACATTTAAATTGAACAACAATTCCATGTGAATCCGATAACTCTGATGTGTAGACTTTCCACTGTAGAGTTTGTCATCTTATCATTGATGAGAATGTCTCAGATGACAACCGAACTGACATCATATTCATTAAGTACCACCGCATATGTTAAATTGGTCGGATTACCAGAATATAGTTAATTTCCCCCCACCTTCTGAAGTTCCCAGAATCTATATGTTAACCAAAGGGGTTTGCAAATGTAACATCAGTAGGGTAGAGAGAGGAAAAGGGGGGGAAGAGGTATTTATGACTGTCATAAACCTACCCCCAGGCTAACGTCATGACAACTGGTACTGTATATATAGTTGAAGTGGAACGTTTACATACACCTTAGCCAAATACATTTAAACTCTGTTTTTCACAATTCCTGACATTTAATACTAGTAAAAATTCCCTGTCTTAGATCAGTTAGTATCACCAGTTTATTTCAAGAATGTGATATGTCAGAATAATAGTAGAAAGATGTAACGGATCTCTTCGTCGTCTGACGACGAGTATGAAATATTGGACCAGTGCTCAGCGTGGTAAGTGTCCATTTTAATTTATTAACTGAACACACAAAACAAAATAACGAAGTGAATAGAAGAAACAAAACAGTTCTGCAAGGTGACATACACTAAACAGAAAACAATGACCCATACCCATAGTGGGAAAACAGGCTGCCTAAGTATGGTTTTCAATCAGAGACAACAATAACCAGCTGCCTCTAATTGGGAACCCTACCAGGCCTAAACATAGAAACACAACACCTAGACATACAACATAGAATACCCACCCACATCACACCCTGACCAAACTAAAATGAGAAACATACAAAGCAATCTACGGTCAGGGCGTGACAAGAGAACTATTTATTTCAGCTTTTATTTATTTCATCACATTCCCAGTGGGTCAGAAGTGTACATACACTCAATTAGTATTTGGTAGCATTGCCTTTAAATTGTTTAATTTGGGTCAAACGTTTCAGATAGCCTTCCATAAGCTTCCACAATAAGTTGGGTGAATTTTGGCCCATTCCTCCTGACAGAGCTGGTGTAACGGAGTCAGGTTTGTAGGCCTCCTTGCTGGCACACGCTTTTTCAGTTCTGCCCACACATTTTTCAGTTCTGCCCTCTATAGGATTGAGGTCAGGGCTTTGTGATGGCCACTCTAATACCTTGAATTTGTTGTCCTTAAGCCATTTTGTCACAATTTTGAAAGTATGCTTGTGGTCATTGTCCATTTGGAAGACCCATTTGCGACCAAGCTTTAACTTCCTGACTGAGGTCTTGAGATGTTACTTCAATATATCCACATAATTTTCCATCCTCATGATGCCATCTATTTTGTGAAGTCCACCAGTCCCTCCTGCAGCAAAATACACCAATAACATGATGCTGCCATCCCCGTGCTTCACGGTTGGGATGGATTTCAAGCCTCCCCCTTTTTCCTCCAAACATAACGATGGCCATTATGGCCAAACAGTTCTATTTTTGTTTCATTAGACCAGAGGACATTTCTCCAAAAAGGACGATCTTTGTCCCTATGTGCAGTTGCAATCCGTAGTGTGGCTTTTTTTATGGCGGTTTTGGAGCAGTGGCTTCTTCCTTGCTGGGCGGCCTTTCAGGTTATGGAGATATAGGACTCATTTTACCGTGGATATAGATACTTTTGTGCCTGTTTCCTCCAGCATCTTCAAAAGGTCTTTTGCTGTTATTCTGGGATTGATTTGCACTTTTCGCACCAAAGTACGTTCATCTCTAGGAGACAGAACATGTCTCCTTCCCGAGTGGTTTGATGGCTGCCTGGTCCCATGGTGTTTATAGTTGCGTACTATTATTTGTACAGATGAAGGTGGTACCTTCAGGCATTTGGAAATTGATCCCAAGGATGAACCAGACTTGTTGAGGTCTACAGTTTTTTTTCAGGGGTCTTTGCTGATTCTTTTGATTTTCCCATGATGTCAAGCAAAGAGGCACTGAGATTGAAGGTATGTCTTAAAATACATCCACAGGTACACCTCCAATTGACTCAAATGATGTCAATTAGCCTATCAGAAGCTTCTAAATCCATGACATCATTTTCCAAGCTGTTTAAAGGCACAGTCAACTTAGTGTATGTAAACTTCTGACCCACTGGATTTGTGATACAGTGAATGATAATTGAAATAATCGGTCTGTAAACAATTATTGGAAAAATTACTTGTGTCATGCACAAAGTAGATGTCCTAACCGACTTGCTAAAACTATAGTTTGTTTACAAGAAATGTGTGGAGTGGTTGAAAAATGAGTTTTAATGACTCCAACCTAAGTGTCTGTATTTCTAAAGTTATCATGGACACAGGGTTGCAAAGGGAGGGTATATTACTAGCAACTTCCTAAATGTTGTGTGGCGTTTTGCGGTTCTTCAAATTATCACAGGTGTCTGTAATTATCTCTGGCCCTCTGTGTGGCCTTCTAACATGTAAAATATATAACATAATCAAATAGGTAGATTTTTAAATAAAAAATGTAATCACAAAGCTGTAAAACCTTCTCCTAAATGTCAACCACTCCATATATAAACTATAAACTTCTTCAGAGAAGGCACAGTGATGCCGAAACGTTGGTGATTTACCCAATAAATGAGTTTATATATGGATTGTGCGACTCTATTTATTTTATTTTTATTACAAGGAAATAAATATTTTACTTACAAATACACACATTACAATACTCTTGTTTGAAGCCCATGCAATTTTCTGGGATGAATCTCAAGCATGATGGTAATAAATATGAACCATTGTTATGTATCCATTTTTATTTCCTGTGTCTTTTGATCACCATGAACACACAAACTCACTGTAATAACTAACATTTGTCCAAAATAGACAAATGTCAAACAAACTGATTTTGATTGTGTGTGGCTGCTAGTCTTTATCAGAAACGACTTCAACAACGGTATGGCTTAATCATTTTGCAATTAAACATTGTTGATAGGACTTGACAAAGTCAAGGAAATTATGGTTTATTAGGAGAATCTCACCAGGCTCTCATCCTTCATGGATATATTTGTAACATTTTTACATCATTCCTGTCCAAACCCTTACCTGTACATACTTGCAGCATACATTACAGTGTAAACCAAACTAGAATTCAACTTCAGGTCAATCAAGGGATGGGGGGGTTAGCCTGGGTGCCAGTCTGTTTCAGATCTCTTACTTAAACCTCATTATTAAATGGTTATGCCAAACATGTTTGACAATGGAGTAGGCAAAAGCACAAACAGATCTGGGACCAGCCTAATAGGGGGTGGGATGGAGGATTTTTGAATTTGTATTATTGTTTCTCATATGTGGTAACGATGTTGAAGTGACTCAATAAAAGCAATTGTTCCCTAAAAACGAAGTTATGTGATATTTTTAGAACAGCATAAAGTTAGGGGGCACTGAGGGAAATGTTACCATGGCGATCCAAGTGACGACAGGTGGTGATGAGGAGGATGGTAATGTAATTAAGACTGCAGGGTTTTATCCCAAATGGCACCCTATTCCCTATATTGTATATGACTTTTGACCAGGGCTCTAGTCAAATGTATTGCACTATGTAGGGAATATGGTGCCATTTGAGATTCAGCCTAGATGAGTAGAGGAAACTAGGGCCCTCATCTCTGACCCAAGCCTTCCTCACATACCTCAAACCAGATCTCAGCTCAGCATGATAAGCCCCCAAGAAGCTAATGATGGTTGTGTTCCAAATAGTACCCTATTCCCCTATTTAGTGAACTACTTTTGACCAGCGATGATAGGGCTCAGTGAAAAGTAGTGCACTACATAGTGCACCATTGGGGACATAGTTGTGCCATATAGCTTGCTGTAGTCGGAATGACAATGAGTGAGTCTGAGGGGAAGTGATTCCTCCTGGTGGAGTTGTAATGTATATGTTGTAGGCTTTTATGGAGCCTCAAACCAGGCTTCAGCTCAGCAGGCAAGTCCTCAGGAAGCTAACATGGAGTCCATGGCAACCTGTGGCTGTGCCATATAGCCGGCTGTAGTAGGAACCAGTCTATAGACGAGGAAGGGATTCCTCCTGGTGGAGTAGTAATGTATATTATGCCTTCTCCAAAAATCTACTAATTGAAGCTGTAGTAAATCTAAACTCTATGGACTGTGGAGCCACACTGTGATGTGGACAGACATTCTTCTGTTAAAACCTCTTTGGGCTGCAATCCCGTTAACGGGATGATATGACAACAGCCAGTGAAAGTGCAGGGTGCCAAATTCAAAACAACAGAAATCTCATAATTAAAATTTCTCAAACATACATGTATTTTATACCGTTTTAAAGGTAATCTTGTTGTTAATCCCACCACAGTGTTTGATTTCAAATATGCTTTTCAGCGAAAGCACCACAAACAATTATGTTAGGTCAACACCAAGCCACAGAATAAACACAGCCATTTTTCCAGCCAAAGAGAGGAGTCACAAAAATCACAAATGGAGATAAAATGAATCACTAACCTTTGATGATCTTCATCAGATGACACTCATAGGACTTCATGTTACACAATACATGTATGTTTTGTTTGATAAAGTTCATATTTATATAACAAATCTGAGTTTACATTGGCGCGTTACGTTCACTAGTTCCAAAAACATCCAGTGATTTTGCATAGCCACATCGATTCAACAGAAATACTCATCATAAATGTAGATGATAATACAAGTTATACACATGGAATTATAAATATACCTCTCCTTAATGTAACCGCTGTGTCAGATTTCAAAAAAACTTTACGGAAAAAGCAAATCATGGAATAGTCTGAGACGGCGCTCAGAAATATAATGCAATTAGCCGCCATTTTGAAGTCAACATAAACCAGAAATTACATGATAAATATTCCCTTACCTTTGATGATCTTCATCAGAATGCACTACCAGGAATCACAGGTCCACAATAAATGCTTGATTTGTTCGTTATTTATGTCCAATTAGCTACTTTTGTTAGCGCGTTTGGTACACCTATCCAAATGCTGGTGCTGGTCGACCATTTCTTCGGACAAAAACTTCAAAATTTTATATTACACGTCGAAGAAACATTTCAAATCAAATCATTAGGATATTTTTATCATAAATCTTCAATAAAGTTCCAACCGGAGAATTCCTTTGTGTCTTGTGGAGGAACGGAACGCAAGAAGATATCATGTGCTATGCGCGTGACCGGGAAATGGCTCTCTGCCAGTAGCCTGACTCATTCCCCTCTTATTCTGTCCCACAACACAGTAGAAGTCTCATTCAAATTTCTATAGACAGCTGACATCTAGTGGAAGCCCTAGGAAGTGAATATTCATTCAAATCCCAATGTGATTTCAATAGGGAATGGGTTGAATATATACCAACCTCAGATTTCTCACTTCCTGTTTGGATTTCTACTCAGGTTTATGCCTGCCATATGAGTTCTGTTATACCCACATCATTCAAACCGTTTTAGAAACTTCAGAGTGTTTTCTATCCAATACTAATAATACTATGCATATATTAGCAACTGAGACTGAGGAGCAGGCCGTTTACTCTGGGCACCTCTGGGCACCTTTCATCCAAGCTACTCAATAGTGCCCCTGCATCCATAAGACGTTTTAAGCACTAAGAAATGGAAACATGTTAATACAAAATCGAGCTCATTCGAGGCAAGTGGAGGAGTGTGAGAACGAGAAAGTGAAATTTGTCGTTTATCGCACTGTCCTTTGAACAGGGATGGTTTCCTAGGTCAGGTAAGCTTATTTCCCAGGTCAAGTCATAAAAGTATCTTGGGCTAAAACACAGACCACTTTGTCATCTTGACACAGACTTAATCAAGGCCTGAACTGTCATTCCCTCCCAATGAAATAAGAAGACAGCTATGTGTAAGTCATGTCTTTTGATCTCTGCTGTAACAAATGGAATGTTTCTTCGAATATCTGCTATAACACTTTCAATACTGTACTAAATCGATTTCTTAAACATTTTTACCTCTGTTGAATAATATTTAAGTAAAGGTTGTGATCTTTAGCGCAAATAACAATCCAGAGGTAGGTCTATTTATTGGTAATGGTAGTAGGGTTCCCAGTTATATATAATTTAGAGCAATGATTGTAACCAATTGAGATCAACAGAGATCTCCCACCATGGAATTGTACCTCATCTTCCAGTATTATTGAAAGATGTGTATTCCGGTGAAAGTTAGAACACTTTAGCTAAATCAGTTTAAAGTTGCTCATCTCTCCCTTTTGGTACAAGGGCATTTTATCATATCACAATAATTCAAGACAGACTCCACCCCTTTAACAAAAAAAACATTTGCATAAAATATGCCCATACTCCCCCTAGAAGCAGCATATTTTCCCTAGTAGCTGAAAGTTTCCATTAATTCTTGATAGCTTCTTTAAGAGTTCCTCCATCTTTCAAATATTCCCGGATTATTTTCATGCCTGTGACATATGCCAGCCCATCATGTACTATGATTATTCAAAACTGCCCAAATCTATCCTTTAGTCTCTTTTTCTTTTAACAAACTTAATCATACAAAAAATAGCTTCATCTCTATGGTAAGGTCAGTGTATTCTGACAATGCATAGACTATTATTCTATAGTACTTTATTGTCTCATCTGGTATAATAAAGTAACCTAGATACTACTACCATTATGTTTGACTTTTCCAACAATGTAGTGAAACTTTACACTTAGGCCACTCTGTCTTCTGTGATACATTTGGGGCGGCAGGTAGCCTAGTGGTTAGAGTATTGGGCCAGTAACAAATGGTTGCTGGATCGAATCCCCGAGCTTTCAAGGTAAAAATCTGTCATTCTGCCCCTGAAAAGGCAGATCAGCGGCACTGTTCCCCGGTAGGCCTACATTGTAAATAAGAATTTGTTCTTAACTGACTTGCCTAGTTAAATAATAAAAAAAGCCAGTCTCTTTTCTTTAGTAAAATATGAAACGGGGACTAACCCTATATTGATAAGGTGAATGCACCAATTTGTAAGTCGCTCTGGATAAGAGCGTCTGCTAAATGACTTAAATGTAAATGTAAATGACACAGATATGGCCTGCATCCCAAATGGCACCCTATTCCCTACACTGTATAATGCACTACTTTTGACCAGATTGCTTTTGGCCCTGGTCAAAAGTAGTCCACTACATAGAGAATAGGGTACCATTTGGATGAAACACTGATCTAGTGGGGATGCTACTAGGGATCCGTGTGAATATCTCTTAATTGAACTTTGGCTTGGCTCCTGGTAGTGAGAGTAGAGGAGAGGCTCTCTATTCCATACAGCTTTGTTGCTTATAATTTTTGCAACAAAAACAAAGACAACAGAGAAAATGCTAATCCTGCTAAATGTCTAAGTGACTGTCTGTCTCCTGCTTGTGGTTGTTGATTATTACCACTCAGTGACACCACACACACCCCGTGGTTTGTGAGTTTAGTCCTGTCTTAGATTTAAATATTGTTTTGTTCAGTCAACAGATGGATTCCATAATCTGCAGTTCAAATGAATGACTGAGAATAATTATATTTATTATATGGCCTCTCCTTCAAAGGGTTTCATTCAGTATTCCAGTGTATTTAGAACATTTTGGGTGTATACTGAGAATTTTGAAAAAAGATAATAAAATAGACATAACAGTAGACAAAACCGGGCCTGTTCAACCACAACTTCTGACCGGTAAAACACTGTACACCAGTTGCCTTTAGACTTTACTTCGACTTGCATGAAACCCAGTGGTGGAAAAGGTACCCAATAGTCATACTTGAGGAAAAGTAAAGATACCTTAATAGAAAATGACTCAAGTAAAAGTGAAAGTCACAGATGTCTTTAGTTTTGAGGGAGTTTGCAATTGGCATGCTGACTGCAGGAATGTCCAGCAGAGCTGTTGCCAGAGAATTGAATGATCAACATCGTTTTAGAGAGAGAAAAAAAGCAGACCACGTGTAACCACGCCAGCCCAGGACCTTCACATTTGGCTTCTTCACCTACAGGATCGTCTGAGACTAGCCACCCAGACAGCTGATGAAACTGAAGAGTATTTCTGTCTGTAATAAACCCTTCTGGTGAGGAAAAACTCATTCTGATTGGCTGGGCCTGGCTCCCCAGTGGGTGGGCCTATGCCCTCCCAAGACCACCCGTGGCTGTGCCCCTGCCTATGTAACAGTATAACTTTAGACCTTCCCCTCGCCCATACCCGGGTGCGAACCATGGGCCCTCTGCACACATCAACAACAGTCACCCTCGAAGCATCGTTACCCATCGCTCCACAAAAGCCACGGCCCTTGCAGAGCAAGGGGAACCACTACTTCAAGGTCTCAGAGCAAGTGACGTCACCGATTGAAACACTATTTAGCGCGCACCACCGCTAACTAAGCTAGCGTTTCACATCCGTTACACCTAGTCACGTGAAATCCATAGATTATTTTACTAGGCAAGTCAGTTAATTAATTCTTATTTACAATGACGGCCCACCCTGGCCAAACCCTAACCCAGACGACGCTGGGCCAATTGTGCGCCGCCCTATGGGACTCCCAATCATGGCCAGTTATGATACAGCCTGGAATTGAACCAGGGTCTGTAGTGACACCTCTAGCACTGAGATGCAGTGCCAAAGACTGCTGTGCCACTCGGGAGCCCCCCGATTAGGGCCTCATTTATTTAATTAAATTGACTGATTTTCTTATAAGAACCTTAATATCTTGAAATTGTTGCATGTTGCGTTTATATTTTTGTTCAGCCTACATACAAGCCCCTATAGTGTAGTTGTGTTTAGTTTGTATTGCTCTGAGCAGATATGTAGTATAGTAGTAGTAGCGAGGGGACTTAATTGGTGCGTTTGACTACTGCTGTAAAACTATAATGGTAAATGCAGAGTATTTCTAGTGGTAAGAGCACTCATAAGACATTAGTTTAAACAGCCAGCAGTGGTTTAGTCTACACATAGTTAGCCTCTACATAGGAAAGAAACATCATAGGAGAAACAGAGTTGTGGATAAGAGTTATATTGTCCTACTGTTTCTATTCCCTGTGGCCGTCTTTAAAATAACTTACTAAGGATGATAATGTTTTATGTCTATAAAATACAAATAATAACTTTCTGTACCACAAGGACAATAGCACAGAGATAAGTTAACTATTACGAAAAATACTACTTCAATCCCCATTTATAATGTTTCTACACATCCCATCCATGTAGTAGGCTACAAAGTCTGGTGCGTCTGTGGATGTCTTTGCTTTCCCCTCTCTCACTGCAGTAGTAGACACAGAGAGAGAAGCTGAAGATGTGTCTGTGTGGTGTGAAGGGGATGGTGTGTTTGAGTGTGGCTCGGTTCCACCTCACCTGTTGTCATCTCACATGGAGGTTTGTCCTCATTGACTCTGAGTGCTTTGTACCTTGGATTGTCTACCTAGCTACAACACGGACACTAACCTGCATACAACACTGAGGAGTGCCTTACACTAACACAGCCACACCTAACTGGGGTGGAGGAATTCCACAATGTGTGCTGACAGGCACATTGTAGATACAGTACATCTCTACCTTTAGGTGTCAAGTCCTCCGTTTATGTCCCAAACGGAACCCTATTCCTTATATAGTGCACTACTTTTAACCAGAACCAGATTAGCCTTGGTCAAACGTAGGGCACAATATAGGGAATAGGATGCCATTTGGGAGACATGTTTTCCATGTAGCTGCATATACACTACATCTTTACCTCCTCAGGTGCCAAGTTTTCTCCCAGTGCCTGTCTGTGTGTAGTTTCACAACAGGGGCCAGGGGCCAGCAGAGATGATGTAACATAGTCATGTGTTGAGGTAATTGTTGGCTCTGGTACAAGCAGGACGGCTTTTTCTGGCCTCGACAGGTTCACTGTACTTATACCACACTGTACTTTACACTCTTAGCACCTTTTTTTTCTATCTAGAACCTAAAAGGGTTGTCCGGCTGTTCCCCTTTGAAGAACCCTTTTTGGTTCCAGGTAGAACTCAAGAGGGTTCTACATGGAACCCAAAAAAGTTCTACCTGGAACCAAAAAGGGCTCTCCTATGGTGACAGCTGAAGAACCCTTTTTTGGAACTCTTTTTTTCTAAGAGTGTTTTATGACACAGATGTGTCCCAAATGGCACCCTATTCCCCGAGTAGTGCACTGGGCCCTGGTCAAAAGTAGTGCACTGTATATTTGGGACACAACCATAATCTTCATACTCATCTAACAGCGAGGCCCTGAGAGGTCATTTGATACTTTGTGCCAGTATGAGTGAATGTTTTTTTTAAACAACGAATGACCGACAAATGAATCATCATCATACCTTAGTTCAAACTACTCCACCACCGGGTACTGTTCCAGCCTCCCAAACAGCACCCTTTTCCTTATGAAGTGCACTACTTTTGTTTTAGGAGGGTAAGATGTGTCAGGTCTGAAGAGAGCCTGGGATAGATGTGTCAGGTCTGAAGAGAGCCCAGGTTAGATGTGTCAGGTTTGAAGAGAGCCTGGGTTAGATATGCCAGGTCTGAAAAGAGCCTGGGTTAGATATGCCATGTCTGAAGAGAGCCTGGGTTAGATATGCCAGGTCTGAAGAGAGCCTGTGTTAGATATGCCAGGTCTGAAGAGAGCCTGGGTTAGATGTGCCAGGTCTGAAGAGAGCCTGGGTTAGATGTGTCAGGTCTGAAGAGAGCCTGGGTTAGATGTGTCAGGTCTGAAGAGAGCCTGGGTTAGATATGCCAGGTCTGAAGAGAGCCTGGGTTTGATTTGTTTGGACTGTTGCGACTTCCAAACCATCTGTTTGCCTGATGTCTAAGATGTTCTGGACTGTCTCTGGCATGTTTCCCTGTACTCAACTGGAGATTAAAAAGAACACACTACCTCAAATAGCCATGCAGTAAACCATTACGATAACTTTTTAAAACTGTATTAAGCCTTTATTTAACCATGAAGTTGAAATGAGATCAGAATACATCTTTCACAAAAGAGACCTGGCCAGACAGAATGTATATAATGTTGTATTATGCACCATGATTATTTATTGGTCCACATCTACAGGTTTTCCCAGCAGGCCTGGCGATGCTTACAGGCCTATTGATGCTCCTATAAGGCTTATATTACTGTCATAAACATGATTCCTATCCTATAACCAACTGTAACCAAAATTCAATTGGTTGTTCAAAACCTCTTGAAATATCATCATCCACGCCATCGAATTGCTAGCGTTTTAGTGGCGCAGCTGGCTAAGGTTGTCACGCATGCAGTCATGTGTGTTTGCGAGACAAAGGTTCCAATGTCGGCTCGTGAGGAAAGAAGGGCTACTGTTAAGCTGCAGCGTGACGCCTCTTACACAGCGTTATCGCCATAACATATAAGTTATAACTAACCCTAAACCATGTTTCTGGCCTCCAAGTAACGTCTCTTGCTATTAGGATACCTTGGGAACCTTATTAATGACGTCTGCACGTTGGTGTACTTTTCAACAGTCTTTGACTGCGTCCTAACATGCAAAAGCTCAGAGGTTGTCAATCCGTGCTGCGACAGTGTTCTGTATCAACTTCCGGCATAAATGGCAACCTATTCCTTATACAGTAGAATGCAGTTATTTTGACCAAGGCCCATACGGCTCTAGTCAAAAGTAGTGTACTATGTAGGGAATAGGGTGCCATTTGGGGCACAGACTCGGTCACTAGGCTGCTTTATTGGGTGGAAGTAACTGCTTCACAACATCACAGGGGGGTTAATGTGATTAATAGTGTAACAAAACAATCACCACTTTAGCCACTGTTTAGGGTGGAGGAGGAGGAGAAGAAAGAGGAAGGACAGATATCTGGCCACTGTGAATTCCTACCATACGTTTTATCTCCCGCTCTGTCTGGCAAACCCCATACACGTGTGCTCCTTTCAGGCAGGTTCTCTCACACACACACACACGCTAAATCTATACTGGAGTTGCTTACCAAGAAGACAGTGAATATTCCTGAGTGGCCAAGTTACAGTTTTCACATATATCTGATTGAACATCTATGGCAAGACATGAAAATTGTCCATGACCCCAAACATTTTGGCAGAACATGAAGAATTTTGAATGGGCACATATTACACAATCCAGGTTTACAAAGCCCTTTGAGACTAACCCAGACTAACAGCTGTCAAAGGTGTTTCTAATATGTTTTGACTCAGTGGGGTGAATACATCTAATCAAGGTATATTCATGTTACAGTTTAACAGAATATCCACTTTGACATTAAAGTATTTGGTGTAGATCATTAACAAAAAAATTATACATTTACATTTACATTTAAGTCATTTAGCAGACGCTCTTAGTAAATCCATTTTAATTTCACTTTGAAACACAATAAAATGTGAAGAAATCGAAGGGGGTGAATACTTATGATACCCACTGTGTCACGATCGTTTGTAGAGAAGGACCAAGGTGCAGCAGATGTAGCGGAGTTCCACATAATTTATTAGAAAGTGAAAGTGAAACTTAACAAAACAAACCAATAAACAAACACTGAACCGTGACTACAGAGGCGCTACGTGCACTAACTCAAAACAATATCCCACAACCCACAGGTGGGAAAAAAGGCTACCTAAATATGATCCTCAATTAGAGACAACAATTACCAGCTGCCTCTAATTGGGAATGTACAAAATCACCAACATAGAAAAACAAAACTAGAACCCCACATAGAAATAATAAATTAGACTAACCCCCCAGTCCCGCCCTGACCTACTCCACCATAGAAAATAAGAACTCTCTATGGTCAGGACGTGACACACTGTAGATATAGCATATATGTTCTTGAAGGATCCACTAATTTGAGTCTGTGTGCCATATGATACGGTGTTTAAAAACTTACTTAGGAGCTCATTGCTCCTTTGGGAGGATAGGCCATCGCCAACTCTTCTCCATCGTTCTCTGTTCTGGGCAGTCTTCTCCAGCTCATCCCACCCCATGCCGGATGGTGTTGAAAAAGAGCATTCAGAAACATCTGTGACTATTACAGAAGGGGCGTGACTGATGTTAATTGCTCAGTGTCCAACTGCTTTTACCACAGACACAATTATTCTTATGAAGAGAGATTTAACAAACTCAAACAGATGCCTTCTACTGCAGAGCTGGACCAATAACAGAGCATGACCTCTGATTTGACCCCTGAACTTTTCCCTATATAGTGCACTTATTTTCACCAGGGCCCTTGGACTCTGCTGAAAAGTAGTATACTATCCAGGGAATAGGGTGCCATGCCCCTATGGGCTCTGGTCAAAAGTAGTGCACTATATAAGGAATAGGGTACCATCTGGGACGCAGACATTGCCTTCTCACTGATGATGATGTGGAACCTTCTGCATTACATTAAAATCCATACTGTAAATGACCTGTGAGTTTTACTGACAACCCAGGTCACGTGTTTTTTTGTCCAGACTGTGATATTGTCTGACTGGCCGTGTCCTTTCTCTATTGTTCCATAACTCTGTTTGATTTATGGGAAAAGGGGCTTTCCAGCAGTGATGCAAAATGAATGACTGGGGTGAAGAAGAGGAAGAATGGAAGACAGTGCCATATTCTTCACTCCAAATGTTCATTAGAGAGAGAGCAAGAGAGAGAGAGAGAGAGAGAGAGAGAGAGAGAGAGAGAGCGAGAGAGCGAGAGAGAGGTCAGTTCAACATGCTGATATCCATCCCAAATGAAAAGGGTCAGGGAAGTGACAATAAAGGGGGGTGAGCTACATATGCACTGTTGGGTGTAACTGTGGTCTGTGGACTAACTTAACCGGGAATCCAATGATATGGCTTTACGCAGGAAAAACGTCCATAAGGAACTACTGATGGTTAACAGGTGTTGGAGCACAAAAAAACAGAAGATAAATATCTTCTCACGCTCAGGCTCTATCTCTTGTTCATCATGGTATAAATCTTGAGCTTAATCATATACATCTCTCTCTGCTTTTGAGTGTTCCAACAACACAAATTAGACCTTTTTGAAGTGTGTGCTGGGTACACTCTATCATTGGATTCCAGTCCCTGTCGTTGAGTGCCCTGTTCCACATTAGCTGTTCCCTAGTACATATTTACCACATATTTCCACCCAGCGTCAGTTGTTAATAAGAGAACAGATATGTCCTCCAGCGTATCATGGTCTGCGTCCCAAATGGCACCCTATTCCTTACGTAGTGAACTACTTTCCACCTGGACCTGGTTTCATCTCCGCTCTGAGATCGCTTTACAAGACTGGTGCAGCTCAGTTCTCACACACACATGTAAGCATGTGCACATGCATGCACTAACACATCCTGGTAGCTGCCAAAATAAAGGAAACACCAACATAAAGTGTCTTAATAGGGCGTTGGTCCCCCACGAGCCGCTGTAACAGCTTCAACTTCACATTGGCATAGATTATATGTGTTCTAAGTGTCTGGAACAATATTGGAGGGATGAGACACCATTCTGCCAGGAGAAATTCCTTCATTTGGTGTTTTGTTGACGGTGATGGAAAACACTGTCTCAGGCACAACTCAAGAATCTCCCATAAGTGTTCAATTGGGTTGAGATCTGGTAACTGTGACACACACACACACACACACACACACACACACACACACACACACACACACACACCCTATGCTCATTTGAGACCCCTCTTTCAAAATCACATAGATCTCATAGCCATGGTATCCAGTGTTCTGTATGGAATTATTAGATTAATGTGTGTAATGAACATATGGAAAAGTTTTTCAAATGGCTTTGATCATGTCAAGTTCTGCAGACCTAAAGACAATGAAAGTCATTAGAAATACAGGACTGAACACACATCCAGACACATAAATAGCCAAGACTCGTACAGTAGTGTCTTAGCAGTCTTCGCTTATAGGCTTACTTCTTAAACTTGTGACTGTCAAGCTTGATCAAGTGGCCTCTGTAGCCTGTCTTGGTTCTATATAAGTGTTAGAAGTGTGTTATTATAAACTGATTAAACAACACATAGCGTCAAGTATCTTGGTGGCCCCTGCTTAGGACTACTTCTTGAACTCGTTTGAATGTGCCACGTCAGGAACACCTATTGCCTTTTTTCAGTAAATCAGGTGATGAATCAGGTGAAAAGGAGAATGGAGTGCTACTATAATGTTGCATAGCATCATTTGAAAACATCACATGACCCTTTGAAAAGGGTAAAGTAGAATGACAGATGTCAGAGGTCAACAGACTACTTATACTAAGATAAGAGCTGAACCATCTCTGACTTATTTTGATCAGAGCGATTTCACATAAAGTTTGAAATATGCTCAAGCCCATTGCAGCCCAATGATACAGGTTTACAGGTCTTGTAGCCAGCATCTTGAAGCACGGGCTGCACATGGCTTCAATACTGCCACTTACATCTGGTAACAGACAGCCAACACTTCCACAGGTTAAAAGGTCCATCCCAGTAAAGTTTATTTTGATGACTGCCATACTTACACATCACTAGAAAAGCCATACGATAAAAATTATTAAGGAACAACAATAAAATAACAGTAGAAAGGCTATATACACAGGGTACCAAACCACCACATCCGGTACCTATGGAATCAGACCAGCCAGTCAATGTGGGTTTGTCTGAGACCAGGGGCACCACAACCAAAACATTGAAACTGTAGGAAGCTCATCTGAGGTAATACAGGTACCTTCTATTGCCACTGGTAGAGAAGTAAAGTGACTATGCATGGGTAATAAACAGAGATCTGTAGCAAAATGCAAGCTGAATTCCTGGAAGTAAAAATGGGGGACATGGTGAGCATGTTTGGGACAATGTTCAAATAGCAATTTCTCACAGCCATTGAAAAGGAGTACAACCATTTGATTAGCTGTTGGCTTGCATGAGGCAAATGGCCCACAAATGAATGTTGGGAATTTTGAACCTACACTTGAAATTTCCTCTGGTGTTCTACAAACGTAGAGGTTGCCATGTGGTAGCCCCCTTGTAAACAGTGTATGATCGCTGGATGATTAGTTTTAAGTCTAATACTGCGGGTAATGTAGTCGCCAATGACTAGGGTTTTCAATTTGTCAGAGCTAACAGTAGGAAGCTTCGGCCAACCGCTGCAAGCCCAGCTTCAGACGCGATCGTTAGGCGCGGGTAATTTCAGTGTAGGAAAGGATGAAACAGCATCTGTGCCACCAGTAACTACAGATAGTAACGTTAGTATAAATCCCCTCGCACGGTCCCCGCAGCCAGACAACTTTCTCATGGCTTCTGGAGGGAAATGCTGTAAGAATGCTCAACTGGTGTCGCCCATTCAGCCAACAGAAACTTTCAACCGGTTTTCCCCATTAAGCAGCGAGTCGGAGTTTGATGCCGAGCCTTCTCTGGACTCTACTCCTCCCGTTACGGGGTCTGAGACGCCGAAGCTTCCTACTGTTAGCTCTGACAAATTGAAAACCCTAGTCATTGGCGACTACATTACCCGCAGTATTAGACTTAAAACTAATCATCCAGCGATCATACACTGTTTACAAGGGGGCAGGGCTACTGATGTTAAAGCTAATCTGAAGATGGTACTAGCTAAAGCTAAAACTGGCGAGTGTAGAGAGTATAGAGATATTGTTATCCACGTCGGTGTAGCCGATTTGAAATGGCTAGCTAGTTAGCGGTGGTGCGCACTAGTGGCGTTTCAATCAGTGACGTCACTTGCTCTGAGACCTTGAAGTAGTGGTTCCCCTTGCTCTGCAAGGGCCGCGGATTTTGTGGAACGATGGGTAACGATGCTTCGAGGGTGACTGTTGATGTGTGCAGAGCGTCCCTGGTTCGCGCCCAGGTCGGGGTGAGAGGACAGACGTAAAGTCTATATTGATGCTGTTGACCCGGATCACTGGTTGCTGCGGAAAGAGGAGGAGGTCAAAAGGGGGTGAGTGTAGCCGATGTAAAATGGCTAGCTAGTTAGTGGTGGTGCGCGCTAGTGGCGTTTCAATCGGTGACGTCACTTGCTCTGAGACCTTGAAGTAGTGGTTCCCCTTGCTCTGCAAGGGCCGCGGATTTTGTGGAACGATGGGTAACGATGCTTCGAGGGTGACTGTTGATGTGTGCAGAGCGTCCCTGGTTCGCGCCCAGGTCGGGGTGAGGGGACGGACGTAAAGTCTATACTGTTACATCGGCACCAACGATGTTAGGATGAAACAGTTAGAGGTCACCAAGCGTAACATTGCTTCAGCGTGTAAATCAGCTAGAAAGATGTGTCGGCATCGAGTAATTGTCTCTGGCCCCCTCCCAGTTAGTGGGAGTGATGAGCTCTATAGCAGAGTCTCACAACTCAATCGCTGGTTGAAAACTGTTTTCTGCCCATCCCAAAAGATAGAATTTGTAGATAATTGGCCCTCTTTCTGGGACTCACCCACAAACAGGACCAAGCCTGGCCTGCTGAGGAGTGACGGACTCCATCCTAGCTGGAGGGGTGCTCTCATCTTATCTACCAACATAGACAGGGCTCTAACTCCTCTACAATGAAATAGGGTGCAGGCCAAGCAGCAGGTTGTTAGCACAGTCAATGTAGTCAGCTCAGCTATCCCCATTGAGACCGTGTCTGTGCCTCGACCTAGGTTGGGCAAAACTAAACATGTCAGTGTTTGCCTTAGCAATCTCACAAGAATAAAGACCTCCTCCATTCCTGCCATTATTGAAAGAGATCGTGATACCTCACATCTCAAAATAGGGCTACTTAATGTTAGATCCCTCACTTCAAAGGCAGTTATAGTCAATGAACTCATCACTGATCATAATCTTGATGTGATTGGCCTGACTGAAACATGGCTTAAGCCTGATGAATTTACTGTGTTAAATTAGGCCTCACCTCCTGGTTACACTAGTGCCATATCCCCCGTGCATCCCGCAAACGTGGAGGTGTTGCTGACATTTACGATAGTTTTCGTCTTTTGAGCTTCTAGTCATGAAATCTATGCAACCTACTCAATCACTTTTTATAGCTACTGTTTATAGGCCTCCTGGGCCATATACAGCGTTCCTCACTGAGTTCCCTGAATTCCTATCGAACGTTGTAGTCATAGCAGATAATATTCAAATTTTTGGTGATTTTAATATTTACATGGAAAAGTCCACAGACCCACTCCAAAAGGTTTTTGGAGCTATCATCGACTCAGTGGGTTTTGTCCAACATGTCTCTGGACCTACTCACTGTCACAGTCATACTCTGGACCTAGTTTTGTCCCATGGAATATAAATGTTGTGGATCTTAATGTTTTTCCTCATAATCCTGGAATATCGGACCACCATTTTATTATGTTTGCAATCGCAACAAATAATCTGCTCAGACCCCAACCAAGGAGCATCGAAAGTCATGCTATAAATTCTCAGACAACCCAAAGATTCCTTAATGCCCTTCCAGACTCCCTCTGCCTACCAAAGGACGTCAGAGGACAAAAATCAGTTAACCACCTAGCTGAAGAACTCAATTTAACCTTGCGCAATACCCTAGATGCAGTTGCACCCCTAAAAACTAAAAACATTTGTCATAAGAAACTAGCTCCCTGGTATACAGACAATACCCAAGCTCTGAAGCAAGCTTCCAGAAAATAGTAACGGAAGTGTCGCCACACCAAACTGGAAGTCTTCTGACTTGCTTGGAAAGACAGTATTGAACAGTATCGAAGAGCCCTCACTGCTGCTTGATCATCCTATTTTTCCAACTTAATTGAGGAAAATAAGAACAATCCGAAATGTATTTTTGATACTGTCGCAAAGCTAACTAAAAAGCAGCATTCCCCAAGAGAGGATGACTTTCACTTCAGCAGTAATAAATTCATGAATTTCTTTGAGGAAAAGATCATGATCATTGGAAAGCAAATTACGGACTCCTCTTTAAATCTGCGTATTCCTCCAAAGCTCAGTTGTCTTGAGTCTGCACAACTCTGCCAGGACCTAGGATCAAGAGAGACACTCAAGTGTGTTAGTACTACATATCTTGACACAATGATGAAAATAGTCTTGGCTTCTAAACCTTCAATCTGCATACTGGACCCTATTCAAACTAAACTACTGAAAGAGCTGCTTCCTGTGCTTGGCTCTCCTATGTTGAACATAATAAACGGCTCTCTATCCACCGGATGTGTACCAAGAGAGTAATAAAGCCTCTTTGGTAAAGCCAAACCTTGACCCTGGAAATATAAAAAACTATCGGCCTATATCGAATCTTCCATTCCTCTCAAAAATGTTAGAAAAAGTTGTTGCACAGCAACTCACTGCCTTCCTGAAGACAAACAATGTATACAAAATACTTCAGTCTGGTTTTAGACCCCATCATAGCACTGAGACTGCACTTGTGAAGGTGGTAAATTACCTTTTAATGGCATCAGACCGAGGCTCTGCATCTGTCCTCGTGCTCCTAGACCTTAGTGCTGCTTTTGATACCATCGGTCACCACATTCTTTTGGAGATTGGAAACCCAAATTGGTCTACACGGACAAGTTCTAGCCTGGTTTAGATCTTGTCTGTCGGAAAGATATCAGTTTGTCTCTGTGAATGGTTTGTCCTCTGACAAATCAACTGTAAATGTCGGTGTTCCTCAAGGTTCCGTTTTAGGACCCCTATTGTTTTCACTATATATTTTACCTCTTGGGGATGTCATTCGAAAACATAATGTTAACTTTCACTGCTATGCGGATGACACACAGCTGTACATTTCAGTTAAACATGGTGAAGCCCCAAAATTGCCCTCGCTTGAAACCTGTGTTTCAGACATAAGGAAGTGGATGGCTGCAAACTTTATACTTTTAAACTCGGACAAAACAGAGATGCTTGTTCTAGGTCCCAAGAAACAAAGAGATATTCTGTTGAATCTGACAAGTAATATTGATGGTTGTACAGTCGTCTCAAATAAAACTGTGAAGGACCTTGGCGTTACTCTGGACCCTGATCTCTCTTTTGACGAACACATCAAGACTGTTTCAAGGACAGCATTTTTACAGAAATATTGCACCAAACATCTTAGAATCGTTGTATAATTGCACGACTAAGATCTCCTCTGCAAAAACTTTAAAATGTATGACAGATTTCTTTGATTTATCTTTAAGTTTCCCCCCTATTCCCTATATAGTGCACTACTTTTGTCCAGTACCCATGAGGCTCTGCTCAAAAGTAGTGTACTACGTTGGCTGCCATTTGGGACAAAGACACTTTTTAGATAGTTGACTGAAGTCCATAACGCAAACTCATCTAAATCCTTCACTACTTCAACCTCAGGACACCACAGAGATTTATGACTGCATTCATCACCTGGGAATGTAGTATATGTCAGGGAGGGGGAGCTTTCAGTGTCTTTCTGGGCAGTTATTATCCTGTTACTACAAGCCACTGTATGTCGGACAGAGGGGGAGCTTTTGGTGTCTTTCTGGGCTAGTTATTACCCTGTTACTACAAGCCACTGTATGTCAGAGAGAGTAGGGGGGAGAGAGGGGGAGCTTTCGGTGTCTTTTTGGGCTAGTTATTACCCTTTTTACTACACGTCTACAGCACAGATCCAATCACAATATCACAAGGAAATTAACATTCAATAAAATACTTCAGCTGTGCTTCAGATGGTTGCACGTATGGGTCAACGTTATTGTTATTACGGTATTGGTGAAGATCATTTATGACATAACAGTAAATGGATTGTGGTGCTCGGTGGATCACTGCTCCAGTACTTGGTTGAGCAAAGATGCTTTATATAAAGTTATTTCCTGGATTGAGATCTTGTAGAGTGGTCTTTAAAAAACTGCAAACGGAGCTGTATCAAAGTGCTAATAATGTGTATGATGCTCTGTTTCCCATTTCTGAAGAAGAAAAATGTCACAATTGAATAGTTCAATGAAACAATCCTTTTGATAATCACATCCACAGTGGGTATCATATTATTCACCCCCCCTTGGATCTTTCACATTTTGTTGCGTTACAAAGAGGGATTGAAATTGATTTAATTGTGATTTTTTTGTTGTCATTGATTTACACAAAATACTCCATAATGTCAAAGTGAAATGAAAATTCTACAAATATTTACAAATGAATACAAATTGAATAACTAAAATATAGTTGCTGCATAAGTGTTCACTCCCTTTGTTTTGACAAGCTTAAATTAGTTCAGGAGTAAAATATGTCTTAACAAATCACATAATAAGTTAGACTCACTCTGTGTGAAATAATAGGGATTGACATGATTATTTAATGACTACCTCTATCTCTGTCCCCCCATACATACAACATCTGTCAGGTCTCTGTCAAGTATTGAATTTCAAGCACAGATTGAACTGCAAAGACCAGGGAGCTTTTGAAAAAGCCTAAAACATAAGTGATTGGTAGATGGGGAAACAATAATAAATCAGACATTGAATCTCTTTAAGCATGGTGAAGCGAATCATTATGCTGTGGATGATGTATTAAACTACCCAGATGCATGAAAGATAGTCGTCCTTCTGAACTGAGCTGCAGGAATGGAAGGAAACTGCTTAGAGATGTCACCATGAGGCCATTTGTGATTTAACAAAAGCTCGAGTTCAACGGCTGTGATGGGAGAAAATCAACAACATTATAGTTACTCCACAATAATGACTTAAATGACAGAGTGAAAAGAAGAATACAAATATTGAGAACAAAAATATTCCAAAACATGTATCCTGTATATGTAATAAGGCACAAAAGTTATATTGCAAGAAAACAAGGCAAACGAATATACTTTTTTGGCCTATATGCAAAGCCTTATGTTAGAGGCAAATCCAAAATGGTCTCTTTGAAAAATTCCTTGCACATCACTGGAACATTCCTATGAAAACATTAGTAAATTACCTAATGACTCTTAAGGGAACGTTCTCTAAAGTTGTGGGGACATTTGAAGTTAGCTGGGTAGCCATAACCCCAACACTTTGACAGAGATTGAAGAATGTATATAAATATAGCACAATCCAGGTGTGCAAAGCTCTTAGAGAAGCATTACAGCTGTAATGGTTGCCAAGAGTGTTTCTAACATGTATTGACATGTATTAACATGTGAATTGAAATCCAAGGGGGTGAATACTTATGATACCTACAGTATAACCAATTATGTGTGCTATTACTGGGTCTATAGCCAATGGTGTGTCTGATTACTGATTCTATAACCAGTACGATGAATGGTCTGCTCTTTGGTCTGTGCCATGATGATGTGTCTGTGAAGGGTGTTTGCAGCCAGTTGGTCAAATGGTGGTGAAACTAATGTCAAACATATGGCCCTCCTAGGTTCACACAATACAGTTCAAATGATGCAGACACTACTCTGTCTCCCTTACTTCCTCTCTCTGTCTCTCAACACAGAATGTAAGAGGAAAAGGGTACTATGTGGATTTTGTACATTGAAATCATTTTGAGTGACTTTGACATTCACAGAGGTGAAAGTTTAGAGGATCTGATTGGCCTGTAAACATAATGCCACATAACAAACCCTTTTACCCAAGACAGTTTACATTACAATGAGAGCATACATTTTTAGTACATGTGCGATCCATGTATAAGTGTTTTCCCTGTGTTGCTGCTAACTCTGAGCCTTCTCAGTGCTGATGCATTTTAACAACAGTCCCCCCGACCATGGAGACATCACTTGAACCTCCATGTATGTGTCCCAAATGGCGCATTATTCCCTCCCTACATAATGTACTACTGTCATCCCGGGACCTGGTCAAAAGTAGTGCACTAAATAGGGAAAAGGGTGTCATTTGGGACAAATAGAGCATGACCTGTAGAACAGAGGGGCACAGTGCCCCCTGCTGGACAGGGGTTCTGACAACATTATCCCAACATAAAACTTCAGTCATTTCCAGCCTGTTCCTGCTGCTAATATAATCTTTAGCTGCTGCTAATATAATGATCAGCTATACAGAGCTCATGATGTCTGTGTGTCTGTCCTTCAACGTTCTTGAGAACTGGGCTGGGTTCCCCAAAAGCATCATATCACTAAGATCATCTTTCGTCCATTTAGTTTCAATGAAATGAAGATGTTCTTAGTGCTAAAATGCTTTTGATAAACTCAGCCCTGGACTATTGGTTGTGGTCCACACCCAGAGTCCAAATATATTTATCTCCATTTAGCTGAAGTATGTACAACCCATAACACTGACTATCAAAATGTCATAACGGGATTTAAGATTTGAGATGAGGTTTGAGGAAAAAGAGCTTGGCTTGAAAGTCTGACGGTGATCTGATTGTCAGGTTAACAGGGTATGTCTTCTCTCTGAGTAGGGTTATAATAGAGATGAATGACCATAGGTCAGCCTGATCTGATAAACGTATTCTGCTGGTTTACTGCTAACAGATGTGCCGTAGACATATAGCAAGTAGCCTCCTGCTGCCAGCTAGAAGTGTAGGCTAATCAGGTTAGCTGTGGCCATAGAGTAGACTGTGGCTGAGATGGTCTATAATGTGTATTCCAAATGGCACCCTATTCCCTATGTACTGTAGTGCCCTACTTTTGATCGTGGCCCATAGGGCTCTGGTCAAAAGTAGTACACTATGTAGAGACTAGGGTGCCGTTTAGGACGCAGCCCAGGTTTTGGCTGTGGCTACAGGAGAGGTAGAGGATGCTTGTGGTTGCCATGGTCTATAATGTTGTAACAGGTATTTGGATGTTGTTGATAAATTGATCAGGCTGGAAGATGCTGACAACATTCTGATCAAAAATAGCCTTGGACGCCTTTCAACGAGACGAGATTTGGAAAGATTATTTAGTCAGACTAGATTAGAAACATCCCTCTGACATCATTAATTTATGGACACCAGCCATGTGTATTCCATCCCAGACACAGTGCTAAGCAGTTCAGATCCCTGGGGATGATGTTGGGTAGTTGTTGTGGAGATTTGTTTTCCATCGAGCCTGATATAAAAGTCAATACATCAGTGAAATGGTTCCACCTTCTGGACTTTAGATGTCCCTACAACTCCAACTAGCCACTGCCTAGTCTAGGACTACTGCTCCTCTCCATTAGCCAGGTCACGCAGACTTATCGCTGCGCTCACGTTTTGTTCCGAGTGCAACAGAATGTGAGCTATTGATAGATCAAGCTGGTTTCCTTAAGCCTACCTTTCCTGACATAGTTTAAGGTAAGAAGGAGAGCAGGTCCTGTGAACTGAGCATATGTGAGCAGAGTAGACTAGGCCTACATAGAAAGCTGATCTCAATTTGCTCCCTACCCTTCACCTTGTCCTCCCTAACCCTTAGATGTTTGTCGTTTAGAAGGGACTGGAATCCGGATAGCTATAAGAAGAGGGTTAGTGTCTAGTTGCCCCTGTATGTTCTAGCCTACATGCTGACATCAGTAACACCATATACATTCATCTACAACACAGAAATACAACATGATTTGATATCACTGACTGGAACTGATAATGTAACTAGTACAACATGTACACACGGTTCTTGGTTTCAATGGCTCATTTGTCTAAGTATATCAGTCTAATCTCAAATGGCAATGAAGTAGGTACAGAATCAAGGTGAGTTTTACAATTAAATAGGAAATGACCAACAACCTAAACCTACTAGTTAAAAGGGAACTGTGTAAACTAGTCACCTGTGAACACCATGTAAACCAGTGTTCTGTACTGTAATCGACTATTCTAACAGTCGTTTTTTGTTGAAGGTGCAGAATGCTGTGTATGGAAGATTGACAGGGGTGTCCTGTACAGATGAGCAATGCCAGTGGAACTTGGGGACACAGCGGAATTTATCTCCAAAAGGTTGAGCGAGATCTGTTGAGTTCTCTAACAGCCCCCGGCCGCTTCTCCATCTCTACCTCCAACCCCTGCATACCACTCCCACAATGCACTTAAAAGAGTTTGGCCAATGTTCCAGTGGGAGCCTTCTGCACAAGTGCAACGCTAAACCAAACAGTCCTCAAGATCCAGCAGCAGCCACAAAACTACAGCAGCCTCATAGTGAACACGGCATCAACATGCAGTTTTATGACATTCATGTTAAGCTGGAGGAGTGTAAATGTGCCTGCTTGGAGATTTCACTAAAGGATAGAGTGCCTCCTATGCATGGTATGATGCACTTAAACTTCAGATCACTGCTAGCTCAGCAAAGAAGGTTCCTGTGAGCACCTCAACAAATCCTGACCACTTTGTGCGGGAGCATCTCTTCCCCAGGTTCCATGGAATCTCAGAAATCACATATGGCAAGGAAAATGAGCAGGTGGCCAACACATGGATGGAGAGCTGTGGGTTTAGTCTGGAGAGCAGAGGCACAGCAGTGAGTGTCAAGGAGCCATGGCTTTCTGCAAGCCCCGATGGAGTGTTAAACTCCCAAAAACGTATACAAATCAAATGTCCTGTTCTGAGTAAGAAGTGTGAGTCTCTGGCAAACTCACTGATGTGAAGCTGGTGAATGCGGTTCCCCAGCTGCAACCTAATGGAGCCTGTGGGTACTACATGCAGGTGTAAATGGGCTCCTTCCGAGCTGGTTGTTATTTATATGCCTTTTGAGGTGAAGTTCTGTGCTGATGTAATCACTAAACTAAAGGCATTGTATTTCCCACATATGCTGCCATGGATAGTATATGAGTTCCAGATAGGCAGACTAACTCTGTGCTCCAAATATGTTAATCTATGTGGTATCTAGGCTCGGGGCCTAATACTTTGTGTTTTTAAATAGTTCTTATATTTTTTGCCTTGTAAAGCTGTCAGCTCTACTGTATCTAAGCATAACTCTGGGTTGTTGTTTTTTGTCTTGCACAGTTCTCTTCATATGCACATTGACCTGATTTATATTTGCATAATACTTCTTGGTGTTTTTTATGTCTTTCCTTGTACAGCTCTCTTCATACATGCTTATCTAATGTCTAAGGATAACACCTTATGATTGATGAATATTTTAATCGTACCTTGTATAGCTCTTTTTTCATATGGCACTTCGTGAACTCATCTTGCACTTAGCAACTTACGGAGTTAATAAAAACATTATGAAACTCCACTTTGACCTTTTCTTTGATACTTACCATTTTGAAAAGTAGGATGAGGAGGCAAGTATTCAAAGGTGTTTTCAGTTTGATTCTGGGTTTGGTTTTCAAGGGCACAAATTAAGAAAAATTGTGTCACTTGACAAACATTTGTCTTCCCTCTTGGTCTGTTAGTGACATTTGTGTTGAAGAAAATGTATTTCAAATATTTGAAATCTACTGTAATTTTGCCGGTTCCTGATAATTACAGGCATCCACTAGGTGCTGCTATAATGCCTTTTTAAATCTATTTCAAATACATTTTCATACATACATACATAGTATCGCAGGTGGATGAAATGATAGTGTTTAAAGTTACATTTCAAATGTATGAACATTCTCACTGCTCATTCTGCATCCTCATGGATGATCTCACCCTGCATGTTAACAAGGGCTGCACAGATTCTAAGGACTTTGTCCATTTTGTGTGTCAGGTTGATGGGTCTGGAAGAGGATTTGAACACCTTGAGTCTGATAACTCTCTAAACATGTATATGCACATTAACTATTCTTCTTGTGCTTGCGACATCCTCGCCAGACAGCTGGCCTCCTTTCCGCGTGAAGGCTGGTATGGCAAGGTTTACCTTCCTCTCATACAGCAGATCTCGGATGGTGAAGCCCGTCAGCCATAACTTCATCGCCAAGCCTAAGGTATTCCAGGAAGCCAGAGTTTTGGGTGATGAACTTGTCACTGCATCTGCCTCTATATGCAGGAGAAATTAACATAATGAGTCCACATAGAGCAATGGCAACCAAATACTTGAGAGTATTGCTGGAATAATAGTGGCTGTATGACTCCCATCTGGAATCGAGATTGTGTGCTTTCTGGAGAATGGTCTCAGAGCAGTGGATGATGCAAGTGGTGTTGGTTAACTTCTCCTTGAAGCACTGAGGCAGCGTCTTCTGGATTGTCTAACCTCGGCTGCCATGGAATGTAGATCCTCATGAGCTCCTCCATTGTGTCAATCCAGTAGGAAAGGATTCTGCTCACTACTCCCTGGGACACAGCAAAGTGTTCAGCAATATCACTGTGGAATAGATTCAGCTTTATCAAGGTTATCAGTATTTGATCAGTGATATGCATTTTGAAGTTAGCCGTGTAGAATTTATGCAGAAATGCTACATGGTTAAAGAAAACACTTAGAGGAAGGCCAGTATACAACACTGAGCTAGTGTCATTCTTCAGGATGGTGTGGGTCAATGACTCTGCACCACCACATTGGGTTTGTTTGTGGCAGATGGGCTTGTTGACTGGTTCTCTTGACACATAGCTGTGATCAGTCAGTGCTGGAACATCCCATTGAGTATCAGCATCTTTATGCTGCAGTGCCATTGGCACACTCAGATCAGACTCCACATCACAATTGTCTTCATCTGTCAAACAAACATAAGAGACCACAAGTTTAACAAAGTAAAATACACAGACAGCCTACTGGTTATGGTTAAAAGAAAGAAAACAATTTGAACATTTAATCATTTAGCTAGCTAGACATTTCATGAGCATCACCAGTGGCATGCCAGCAATGATGGGGATAATTATTGCATTGGTGAGACATTGTTAGTTATCCAACAACTTCTGCTCTGACAATGTAGGGGATGAGCTAATTAGCTAGCAACAACATCAGATGGGCTGCCCCCAAGCTAAGTAAGTAAGCTAGGCAACAGTTAGCTAGCTACAGTATGTTAGGACTTAGGAATGGCTACCTACTTACTACTACTAACAGTTAGCTAACGTCTGCCTGATTCAGGATACCCTATATGTGACGATAGCTAGCGAGTAACGTTAGCAGCTAGCTAACAGCTACTGTACATGTATGTTAATGTACTGATGAGATGTCGCCTTCTGATCTGTACTGGAGCATCATAGCCCAGCCACTTCTCAGTGAAAGGATGCTCTTTTTTTTAAACTTTATTTAAGCTTGGGGGCAGCCCAAGTCAGTTAAGAACAAATTCTTATTTTCAATGACGGCCTGTCATTCTTATTTTCATGGTTATCTTTAACCATGTAGCATTTCTGCATAAATTCTACACGGCTAACTTCAAAATGCTGATCAAATACTGATAACCTTGATGAAGATATTGCTGAACACTTTGCTGTGTCCCAGGGAGTAGTGAGCAGAATCCTTTCCTACTGGATTGACACAATGGATCTACATGTAGATCCTCATGAGGATCTACATTCCATGGCAGCCGAGGTTAGACAATCCAGAAGACGCTGCCTCAGTGCTTCAAGGAGAAGTTATCCAACACCACTTGCATCATCCACTGCTCTGAGACCATTCTCCAGAAAGCACACAATCTCGATTCCAGATGGGAGTCATACAGCCACTATTATTCCAGCAATACTCTCAACTCAGGTGCAGAACGACAGCTCAGGGGTTTGAACTTGCAACCTTCCGGTTACTAGTCCAACGCAGGCTACCCTGCCGCCCCAAGAGGCCGCTCTTCAGTCGGCCTCTTGTCCACGAAGTGATAGGAACACACATAGGGTCGGTTTGGAGTTCTCTTTTTAAAAATGTTTATGTTTAGAGGTTTCTTCAAGTGCAATGCGCTGAGGCAAATCCGAAGAGACTCCTCGCCCTTAGGAGGCGGGTGCAAATCAAAAGGCGCCTCACAACTGCACTACCCTCTCAAAAATTGTTCGGTGGTCAAAACACTCCTGTTCCATGAACAGTTTCCGTTTCTGCCAGTTATTGTGGCATCCCCTTACCGATCATAAAATGCCTGTTTTTCGTCCATATTTGGTAAGTTGTAAGAAGCGACAGTGAGATATGTAAACTAGCTAACTGTTGCCCGGAAGTGCTTAACCGGAAGTCATTCACACAAAAAACCTAAACAGACCCCGCCCATATTTCCGTTGAAAATAAGGTGAATAGACTGTACTCTACATGACTCGTACACCAACTAGCAAAGTAAATGTTTAGTAATCGTACAGGCCTAGATAATGAACCACAATAACATTCTTGATGACTGAAACTTGTGTCCCTGGGGGGAATACATGGGCACAGAGCCCCCTCCTTCGTCTACCCATGATACGATACTTGGCGCGTTGAATTCTGGGCTCCTTTCAGTCCTCCCAAATCCGTTCATTCTCATCCTACTCCCCGGCTGGAAAAATGGCTGCTTCAGCGGCAGCGCAGGGCTCAAACCCCGGTCTCTGCCCCAGTTTCGCAGTGGTCTGCTCGTTCCTGGAGCGCTACGGACAAGCCCTGGACCTACCCGAACTCACCTTTCCGCAGATGGAGAGGTATCTCCGGGACACATCGACAGGTGGGAAGGGAGAGGAAGAGGTTCTCAGCATCATCATCACTGACTTTCTAGCTAGCTGGGTGGTCAGGGGGGAACAAGTACAGCTAGCTGGCTTAGGGGAGTTTCCACACACTGTGACATGTGCCTCGGTATAACTGGCTAATGTTACTGATTGATGTAACTAGATAGCTAGATATATCGTTACTTAGCTATTTGTTAAGAAACTAGCCAGCCATTCCGACTTGAATGACCAAACTAACTAGTTAGCTACCTTAATTTCGTTAGCTAGCGGACGTTAGCTATTAGGTGTACTTTTCCATCATGCTTGCCTGCCCATACTAGTGCAAGAAAAGTATACAACTCAGCCCCAGGTGTGTATGAGTAAATACTATTTGAATACAATCGGTGTCGTAAACAGTTGTTTAAATAGTCCGATAAAAACACTACTTGGCAGACTGTCCATTTCGCGCAGGCGCAATGCGTGATGTGTAGTCGAGCAACTTCATGCTAAACCAAGCTAACGTTCGTCAACACATCAGTGGCTACTAATTCATTCAAATAAAATTCCGCTGATTTCAAATTACTCAGGCTTTACATTTGTCACAGTTTATAATGATTTAAATCCTCCTTTGAGACAATGTTAGCTACTGGGGCTTTCTTGTCACGATTTAGCTAGCTAGTTATCTGGCTAGCTGTGTGTGGCGTACCTAGGCTAGTATGTACTAACGTTTTAGTATCTGTAGGAAAGATGTTGTTACAAGTTAGCCAGTTAGTTAACTGTCTGTAGATAGACGTGATAACGTTGTTTGCTCTTTCCACATTTCCTTCATTGTTCACCAAAAACATCGTCGTGTTTTTTTATTAATGCAAAAAATGACAATGAATCACATTTGTTGATCTTACCTCCACGCCTGCCACTGTTAGCTAGATATTTGAGGATAATTCTAAGAAATTGTGAATCAATGTGAATTACACAGACAGTCAGAATACCAGAAGGAGAATGTTGAGTTTAAAAAATTCACTGCACAATGGGTGTTGTAATAAGTGTTTAGTGTTATACTAGCTGGTGTTATGACAGGGTACTTCGTTTTATATCAAACTAATGTATTACCTCATGTATTATTTCTCTCTGTGTGTATCTCTCTCAGTTCCCAAGCCACTAGTGGAGCTGCATGTCAAGCTGCTAAGGAAGCTTGGCAAGTCTGTGTCTGCAGACAAGTGGGAGAGGTACCTGGCTAAGGTAAGCTGTGCTTGGTGTGTGCTTAGTGTGTACACCTGTAATGACTGTATATTTGTCATCCAGGTATGCCAGGACATCAACAGTAGCTGGGCCTGGGAGCTGGAACACAAGGGCTACCAGGACATGAGCATGGAGTGCAAAACCAGCATCCTCAAAGTAAGACACACACACACACCGTGTGCAGACTATCACACTAATATACCAGACTACCTCTTTACCTCCTCTGTGATATCTACTGTTATATATGAACAGTATATTGATCATATACAGTGCCTTCAGAAAGTATTTATACCCCTTGACTTTATACACGTTGTTGTGTAAGACTTTGTGTCGCCGATTTACACAATACCCTATAATATCAAAGGGGATTAATCTTTTTATAAAACATTAGTAAATAAAACATTTCAAGCGTAAATATCTTGAGTCAGTAAGTATTCAACCCCTTTGTTAACAAGTCAGATATTAAGTTGCATGGACTAACTCTGTGTGTAATAATAGTCATTCAAAAATTGTGTTAAACACTATCATCTCTGAACCCCACAAATAAAATGATCTGTAACGTCCCTCAGTCAAGCAGTGAATTTCAAACACAGATTCAACGATGAAAACTGCAAAGAAGGGAACCTATTGGTAGATGGATACATATTTTTTTTTTTAAAGCAGACACTGAATATCCATTTGAGCATGGTGAAGCTATTAATTACAATTTGGATGGTGTATCAGTACACCCAGTTACTACAAAAATTGACGGAGAGTAAGGAAATCGCGCAGGGAGGCCAATGGTGATTTTAAACCACTTACAGAGATGGCTGTGATAGGAGAAAGCTGAGGATAGATCAACGACATTGTAGTTACTCCACAGTACAAACCTAAATGACATAGTGAAAGGATGCCTGTACAGAATAAAAATATTCCAAAACATGCCTCCTGTTTGCAATAAGGCACTAAAGTGATACTGAAAGAAATAATTTAAGTTTTTGTCTGGAATACAAAGCACTATGTTTGGGGGTAAATCCAACACATCACTGTACCACTCTTCATATTTTCAACCATGGTGGTGGCTGCATCATCGTATGGTTATGCTTGTCATCGGCAAGGACTAGGGAGCTTTTTAGGATAAAAAGAAAAGGAATCGAGCTATGCATAGGCAAAGTCCTAGAGGAAAACCTGGTTCAGTCTGCTTTCCAACAGACTGGGTGACAAATTCACCTTTCAGCAGGACAATAACCTAAACACAAGGACAATTATACACTGGAGTTACTTTTTATTTAATTTAGTTTTTATTTAACCTTTATTTAACTAGGCAAGTCAGTTAAGAGCAAATTCTTATTTACAATGACGGCCTACCAAAAGGCCTCCTGCGGGGACAGGGGCCTGGGATTTAAAAAATAAATACAATATAAATATAGGACAAAACACACAGCAACACATGACCTCACAGCATGACAACAACATGGTAGCAGCATAAAAAAACATGGCACAAACATTATTGGGAAAAGTCAAGAGCACAAAGGTCAAGAAGGTAGAGACAACAATACATCATACCACACAACCACATCTGTTAAGAGTGTCCATGGTTGAGTCTTTGAATTAAGAGATTGAGATAAAACTGTCCAGTTTGAGTGTTTGTTGCTGCTCGTTCCAGTCGCTAGCTGCAGCGAACTGAAAAGAGGAGTGACCCAGGGATGTGTGTGCTTTGGGGACCTTTAACAGAATGTGACTGGCAGAACAGGTGTTGTATGTGGAGGATGAGGGCTGCAGTAGATATCTCAGATATGGGGGGGTGGGGCCTAAGGGTTTTATAAATAAGCATCAACCAGTGGGTCTTGCGACGGGTATACAGAGATGACCAGTTTACAGAGGGGAGTATAGAGTGCTGTGATGTGTCCTATAAGGAGCATTGGTGGCAAATCTGATGGACGAATGGTAAAGAACATCTAGCCGCTCCAGAGCACCTTTACCTGCTGATCTATAAATTATGTCTCCGTAATCTAGCATGGGTAGGATGGTCATCTGAATCAGGGTTAGTTTGGCAGCTGGGGTGAAAGATGAGCGATTACGATAGAGGAAACCAAGTCTAGATTTAACTTTAGCCTGCAGTTTTGATATGTGCTGAGAGAAGGATAGTGTACTGTCTAGCCATACCCCCAAGTACTTGTATGTGGTGACTATCTCAAGCTCTAAACCCTCAGAGGTAGTAATAACACCTGTGGGAAGAGGGGCATTCTTCTTACCAAACCACATGTCCTTTGTTTTGGAGGTGTTCAGAACAAGGTTAAGGGTAGAGAAATCTTGTTGGACACTAAGAAAGCTTTGTTGTAGAGCATTTAACACAAAATCCAGGGAGGTGTCAGCTGAGTATAAGACTGTATCACGTGCATATAAATGGATGAGAGAGCTTCCTACTGCCTGAACTATGTTGTTGATGTAAATTGAGAAGATAGTGGGGCCTAGGATTGAGCCTTGGGGTACTCCCTTGGTGACAGGCAGTGGCTGAGGCAGCAGATGTTCTGACTTTATACACTGCACTCTTTGAGAGAGGTAGTTAGCAAACCAGGCCAAAGACCCCTCAGACACCAATACTCCTTAGCCGGCCCACTAGAATGAAATGGTATACCGTATCAAAAGCTTTGGCCAAGTCAATAAAAATAGCAGCACATTATTGCTTAGAATCAAGGACAATGGTGGCGTCATTGAGGACCTTTTAAGGTTGCAGTGACACATCCATAACCTGAGTGGAAACCAGATTGCATACCGAGAGAATACTATAGACATCAATAAAGCCAGTCAGTTGATTATTGACAAGTTTTTACAACACTTTTGATAAACAGGGCAAAATAGAAATAGGCCTATAACAGCTAGGATCAGCTTGATCTCCCCCTTTAAATAAAGGACAAACTGTTGGCAGCCTTCCAAGCATTGGTAACCTCCCCAGGAAGGAGAGAGAGGCTTGGCGATGATAGGGGCAGCAGCCTTAAAGAAGAAAGGGTGTAAACCATCTGACCCAGATGTTTTTTGGGGTCAAGTTTAAGGAGCTCCTTTAGCACCTTGGACTCAGTGACTGCCTGCAAGGAGTAACTTTGTAGCGGGACAGGGGGAAAATGGAGAAGCTTCAGGGATAGTCGCATTAGAAGGGGTGGGAGATGAGAAAATGTTGGACAGGCAAGGAGGCATGGCTGAGTCAAATACTTACCAAGACGACATTGAATGTTCCTGAGTGGCCGAGAGACAGTTTTGACTTAAATTGTATTAAACATATATGACAAGACTTGAAAATGGCTGTCTAGCAATGATCACCAACCAACTTGACAGGGCTTGAAGAATTAAAAAAATAGTAAAGGGCAAATATTGTACAATCAAGGTTTGCAAAGCTCTTAGAGACTTACCCAGAAAGACCCACCGCTGTAATCGCTGCCCAAGGTGATTCTAACATATTTATTTTCCATTAATCATTTATTTATTTTGAAATTAAGAGTTTTGTGTAGATCGTTGACAATAAATTCCAATGAAATTCATTTTAATCCCACTTTGTAACAACAAAATGTGGAAAAGGTAAAGGGGTGTGAATACTTTCTGAAGGCACTGTACTGTTTTCTTCTCTTTCTCTGTCTGACCCTAACCCCCCCCCCGTCTCTCTCTAACCCCCGACCCCAGTACCTGTGTGAGATCCAGTTTGATGACAACCTGAAGTTCAAGACGTTGGTGAACGAGGAGGAGGCGGAGGCGATGAGGCTGCAGCCGTTGGGCAGAGACAGACAGGGCCTGATGTACTGGCTGCAGACTGACGCCCAACACAACATCCGACTGTACACAGAGGAACAGGACGACTGGGACGGATCCACCTGGAGCTGTATCGTCAGGTAATGATGCATGGATGGATGTATGGAAAGATAGATGAGATATATTTTGTGTAACCCTAGTAGGAGCATCTGAGAAGAGAGAAAGGGTGTATGTACAGTGCTGTGAAAAAGTATTTGCCCCCTACTTTTGCATATTGTTGATTCTGAATGTTATTAGATCTTCAACCTAAACCTAATAATAGATAAAAAGGGAACCTGAGTGAACAAATAACACAACAATGACATTTATTTCATAAACAAAGTTATACAACACCCAATGCCCCCGTGTGAAAAAGTAATTTCCCCCTTACACTCAATAACTGGATGGCCTAACATTCTCCTGTAGAATTATCTGATAATAGAAGGAACCATGAACTCTGCTCTGTGTCGGAGAATTCTACAGGAGAATGTCAGGCCATCCGTCTGTGAGCTGAAGCGCAGCTGGGTCATGCAGCATGACAATGATCCAAAACACACAATCAAGTCTACATGAAAATGGTTAAAAAGCAACACATTCAAAGTCCAGACGTAATCCCAATTGAGATGTTGTGGCAGGACTTGAAACGAGCAGTTCATGCTTCAAAACCAACAAATGTCGCTGAGTTAAAGCAGTTCTGCATACAAGTGTGGGTCAAAATTCCTCCACAGCGATGTGAGAGTCTGATCAACAACTACAGGAAGCATTTGGTTGCAGTCATTACAGCTAAAGGTGGCACAACCAGTTGTTGAGTCCAACTACTTTGTTAATTAAATAAATTAAGTATATATTTTTGCGGTTATTAGTAAACTCGGGTTCCCTTTACCTAATATTAGGTTTTGGTTGAAGATCTGATAACATTCAGTATCAAAAATATGCAAAAATTGAGAATATCAGAAAGGGGCAAATGCTTTTTTATGGCACCGTATGTTCAGAATGTTCTGTTTGTCCTCAGAACCCGGAATGACTTAGCGAAGCTTTGGACCTCCTGAAGACCCAGCTGGATCCAGAACACAAGGAGAAAGAGGAAGGAGAGATGGAGAAAGAGATGGACAGAGAGAAGGGAGGGTCCAACTGTGCCACACCTGTGGAGAGGGGGAGAAGAGGCCAGGAGGAGGGTAAGGGTTCTTTTGTTACCTGTAATAGGATGGTGTAGTTAGTAGTAACATGATCATGTGGTCACTACTGCTCTATTATAATTGTGTTATTATGAATGAATGTTGGAACCAGAGCTGCAATATAACATGTCAACATGTGTGGTGGTTTTTCAAGGTGAAGCTGGAGGAGAGGTAAAGGTGGAGGAAGAGGAAGCGGCAAGACAGATGAGGAAGGCTGAGGAAGACGAGAAGAAGAGTAAAGAGAGAGGGAAGAACGAGGAAGATGAGGAAAAGCGAGAGAAGAGTAGATCATCTTCCTACCCAGAGTCCACTAGTACGGACGTCAACATGGCGTCTTTAGCAGAGAAGGAAACCCCAACCAAGCTTGCACCGGTAGTCTCAGTGAAGGAGGAAAACATTGCAGTTGAGATGAAGGAAGAAAGGGAGAAGGAAAAACAAGGTGAGAAAGAAGAGGGAGAGAAACAGAGCGGGAGGAAGGAGGAGAGGTCAGAAGTGATTGACAACAGAGTGAGCACCATCACCGCACTGGTCAAAGAGGAACCCCAAACGCTTAGCAACTCCCCTAGCAATGCTGTCTCCGTCGTCATGGTGCCTATCTCGGCAACGATGAAACAGGAAGTTCCTCCTGTGAAGGAGGAAGCGGAGAGGGCGCTGAGGACCGATCAGCAGGCCAAGATACCACTGAAGAAGAGAGAGCTCTTTGGCGCCAACCGTCACCATAGCAACACACATCACAACAACAATGACATGCACAGCAACCATCACAACAACAGCCATAGCAGCAGTACTAGCAGTAGCATCATCGTCCGTAACCCTTCAGTAACACATACCAAGGAGGAGCAGCTGGGGAGGCAGTCAACTCCTGATGGGGGCCTGGCAGTCACACTGCCAGAGGAGCTGACCAATGGGGGGGCTCCCCTAAACGGGCTTGGGGGGCTCATAGGGGGTATATGTCATGTGGGGGTCATCTGCAGGCCGGCATCGCAGCAACAAGATGGCGGATCGGTCTGTACGGAGAGAACCAGACTAGGGTCAGAGGAGGGGGAGGAGAGGGCCAGAGCTCCAGACAAGGAGAGGAGCAGGCAGTCAGTCCTGGTGAGGAAGAGTCCTGGCTGGGGAGAGACTGGAGCCCCATCACCCCTGGAGCCTAGAGGACAGGAGAGACAGGCAGGAGGAGAGGAGAGGGAAGGAGAGAGAGCGAGGAACGAGCAAGGAGAGAGATCGAGGGAGAGGTTAGGAGAGGATGGAAGAGAGAAAGCGAGGGAGAATTTACATGGAGACCAGTCTGGAGAGAGGGATGACAACCCAAAAGAGAAAAAGACTAACCTCCATGTGGAGAAAAGCGAGGGATGCCATGGAACAGAGGAGGAAGAGGAGAAGAAGAAGAGTACCTCAGGAGAGAAGGAGCAGGAGTCAGAGAGAAGCCAGACTGTAGAAGGACAGGTGGACCAGGGAGAGGCCCTCAACACAGACACACCAGCCCATGCTGGGGTGAAAGGTGCTGGGCATGGAGCAACAGACCGGCCGGGTCCCCTGGAAGCCTCCTCTGAGCTGCAGAAAGAAGGGATCAGGCTGAAGATAAAGATCCCTCCCAACCAGAGGAGAGAGAACATGCGAGAGCAGAAGGGGGAGGAGCAGGGAGATGGGAGGTCTCTGCGGCGATCGGCTCGGATCTGCAGGTAAGGTCCATGATAGAATCTCTTCCCATTTCTTTCATCACAATAACTGAGGTGACAATTTATCATGTAGAACTGAATAATAGATACAAAATTCTGATTTATTATCATGCTCTCACTCATCCCCGCCGTGCTGGCTGGCTCATAGGGCAGCAACAAAGGCTCTCCACTTCTTCTGACTGTCTTTGGCCATCTTCTCCAACTGTGCCCCAGTTCTGCTGGTATTGTTGGAGCTGTCTCCATTGTGCTGTAATTTGATATTTTACTGATCAACCCTACCTACAGACCCAGCCCAAACAAGGTGGAGAGGCAAGACGCACCCCCAGGGGTGAGGGAGGAAGAAGAAGAGAAGACTGCTCAATGGCAAAAGAAGAGAGAAAACCCTGAGGGACAAAGCAGGACTGTAAAGGTAACTACTTTGTTTTAAAAGTTAATTTACTCATAAGTGATCTAGGAATAAGGCTTTGTATGAAAGTGAAAATGATCATAGCCAAGAAAATGTTGGTTATCAAGGTGATTGATTGTAAATGTGTGTTTTATGTGTGTGTGTCTACAGAGCAGACGAAGACATCGAGGCGCCCGCTGGTCAAATACTCGAGCGAAGCGATGCAAACCGAATGAGGGAGGAGAGGGGGAGGAGGGGAGAGGGGGTGGGGGAAGTGGTTGTGACTCAGATGACTCTAGCCAATCAGAGGAGACGCCTAATGAAGATCCCTGCAGCCACTGTGGACTCCCAAACCACCCCGAACTGGTGAGAAGTGTGTGTTTGGAGTACATTGTGTTTTTTGTTTCTTTACATCTTGGCATCCGTATATGACTTATGAAATATTGTGCTTTACTGTGAAGCCAGAAACGGCGTGTGTTTAAACTGTTTCCCTTCTGCAGAGCACTATCTATTCTTGATTTCATGAGTTTATTTACACCAAACAGCTGAATGTGTGCACAACCTGTGTGTTTCTCTGCTGCAGATCCTGCTGTGTGATTCATGTGATAGTGGTTACCACACCGCCTGTCTCAGACCCCCTCTCATGGTCATACCTGAGGGAGAATGGTTCTGCCCGCCCTGCCAACACGTAAGTGAGAGTGAGAGAGAGAGAGAGTGTGCGCGTGCGTGCATGTATTAACACTGTCCCTGGTCTCTGTAGAAGCTGCTGTGTGACAGACTAGAGGAGCAGCTGCAGAATTTGGATTGCGCTATGAAGAAAAGAGACAGAGCTGAGAGGAGGTCACACACACCACACACATATACACACACTCAATCTCACACGGTCTCACTCAAACACTGTCTCACACACACACACTGAAATGGTTGTGTAATTCCTGTTTTTTCTCTGTAGGAGGGAGCGTCTGGTGTATGTGGGAATCAGTGTGGAGAACATCATTCCTGTAAGTACACACACAATTAGGAACATTTTGTCTAGAAGGCCAAATGTGCATAAAATAAATGATCATAATCTGAATTTGTGTGTTGTGTTGTGTTTCTAGCAGGAAGGGGAGGAAGAGGAGAAACAGGCAAAAAAGAAAGATGCAAAAAATACCAAAAATCTGGGAAGGAGGTCTACCAGAACCAGGAAGTGTATCAGCTACAGGTGTGTGTGTGTGTAAATAAATTAAAGCCACTAAATAAAATTGTTACCTGCCAAATTGACCGGGAGAAAAAAAAACATCCCATTGTCAAATTTAGTGGAATTCGTTGATAGAACTACATTTGACCGTCATGCTTATTGGTCTAGGTTAATTTGGTGGAATTAAATTGGGGCGTGTGTATTTGCTAGTCATCACACATCTTATTTATCACATGCACACAGCCTACAGAGCCTATTATGAGCATAATATAACTTGTCAAACTCGTTGCTGGAGTGAAACATTTAATTCTAAATGCAATTGGGTGATAAACAGTTGATGGCCATGATTATAGAGCTATAATTATTTATTTTTCTCAACTGATAATTGAAGCTGAACATGTGTTATTAAAACTTGTTAAGGCGATGGGTTCCCCTACAGGAACTCCACCCCCCCGTTCAGCTGAAAAGGTGGCGCAGGGAATGCAAAAATATTCTTTAGATATATTTAACCTCCACACATTAACAAGTCCAATACCTCAAATGAAAGATAAACACCTTGTTCATCTACCCAGCGTGTCAGATTTTTAAAATGTTTTACGGCGAAAACACAACATATATTTGTTAGACCACCACCAAACCAAAGAAAAAACGTAGCCATTTTTTCCAGCAAAAGATAAAAAATCACAAAAGCAGGATAAAAAAAAAATCAATCACTAACCTCTTGAAAATCTTCATCAGATGACAGTCATATGACATGTTACACAGTACATTTATGTTTTGTTCGATAATATGCATTTTATATCCATAAATCTCGGTTTACATTGACGCCATGTTCAGAAAATCCTCCAAAATATCCGGAGGAATTATAGAAAGCTACGCCAGATAACAGAAATACTCATCATAAACTTTGACTAAAGATACACGTTCTACATATAATTAAAGATACACTGGTTCTTAACCTGTTAAGCCCACCCGACACGCAGGCGTCTCATCTAGCCATCTGGAAATGCAAATGCACTACGCTAAATGCTAATAGCACTCGTTAAAACTCAAACGTTCATTAAAACACACATGCAGGGTACTGAATTAAAGCTACACTCGTTGTGAATCCAGCCAACAAGTCAGATTTTTAAAATACTTTTCGGCGAAAGCATGAGAAGCTATTATCTGATAGCATGCAACACCCCGAAATACCTGAAGGAGACGTAAACAAAATAATTAGCATAGCCGGCGCTACACAAAACGCAGAAATAAAATATAAAACATTCATTACCTTTGACGATCTTCTTTGTTGGCACTCCTAGACGTCCCATAAACATCACTATTGGGTCTTTTTTCCGATTAAATCGGTCCATATATACCCTAAATATCGATCTATGAAAAGTGTGTGATCCAGGAAAAAACAGCGGTTTAAAACGCAACGTCATTTTTTAAAATTAAAAAAGTCGACGATAAACTTTCACAAAACACTTCGAAATAGTTTTGTAATCCAACTTTAGGTATTAGTAAACGTTAATAATCTATCAAATTGATCACGGGGCGATGTGTATTCAATAGCTCCACGTCTTGAAATCATGCTTGGAAATTTCTCCACCAAAACATCCTGTCGGAGACCGGAAGGAATGGGCTCTCTCTTATTCATTTGACCAAGAAACAAAGCCCAGGCAATTGACAAGACTGGCGACATCGTGTGGAAGCTGTAGGACTTGCAATCTCAGCCCCATGTAGTTTGCTTTCCAATAGACAATACATGCAAGTGGCGCATTGATATATTTTCCAGATTTTGGTGATCAGTTTTTCTTCCGCTTTTCGATGAAACACACGTTATGTTATAGTCACAGCCGTGATTTAACCAGTTTTAGAAACGTCAGAGTGTTTTCTATCCACACATACTAATCATATGCATATACTATATTCATGAGTAGCAGGACGCTGAAATGTTGCGCGATTTTTAACAGAATGTTTGAAAAAGTAGGGGGTAGGCTTAATTAATGCAACCGCTGTGTCACATTTTTTTTTTTACGTTACGGAAAAAGCCTAGCATTGCAATAATCTGAGACGGCGCTCAGACGTAACAATATTTCTCCGCCATGTTGGAGTCAATAGAAATACAAAATTACAACATAAATATTCCCTCACCTTTGATGATCTTTCATCAGAATGTAGTGCAATGAGTCCTAGTTCAACAATAAATCGTTTTGTTTCATAATGTTCTATTCTAGTGTCCAAGTAGCAGCATTTGCTACCACTTTCAGCTCACGTGGCCAAAAAATTACTTCTGGTCCAGGATAACTTTGCATGAAAACTTCCAAAATACATATTACAGGTCGAAGAAACTGGTCAAACTAAGTGCAGAATCAATCTTCAGGATGTTATAATCATATATATCCAATAGCATTCCAACCGGATCATTCGTTTTCATCTGGGGCTGATTGGAACAGCCGAAGCGCTCAAAGACAAACGCGCCACAACAAAATGGCATTATTTTGCGACACCAACTACTTTCCTTCCCATTAGGTCAAAGTTCACAGCAAATGCTCCATTACACTTTCTACTGAATGAGGACATCTAGTGGAAGACATAGGAAGTGTTTCCAGATCCATAACTTGTTGGGAAGGGAGGGGGCGATGACGTCAAATTTGCCCCAACTTTCAGGATTTCAAAACTTGTTTGGAAGATTGCCTGCCCTGTGAGTGCTGTTATACTCACAGACATCATTCAAACAGTTTTAGAAACTTCAGAGTGTTTTCTATCCAATATTAATAATAATATGCATATATTAGCAATTTAGGACAGATTTTGATGCAGTTCACTATGGGCACGCAATTCATCCAAAGTGGAAATACTGCCCCCTATCTGTGTTAAGCACTGTTGGTAGACGACTTCATGGGTTACGCAACCAATGCATATGGATCTGGTCAATTTCTCAAATGGCCGGTAAATTAAAATCTTCCCTGTCACGTTGTCCCAATGACAGTATAAATTAATGATAAATGCTGCTCTTGGTTTTCACAAGATTGGAGCATGGCGTATGTAGCTTGTTGATGATACAGCCCGGGATCAAACCAGTGTCTGTAGTGACTCCTCTAGCACTGAGATGCAGTGCCTTAGACAGCTGCGCCACTCGGGATATGGAATTAAAATGTTGAAGGATAGGCTACCAAGACCAAGAGGTAGGCTGCTATTTAATATTCCGAATGGAATTGTTGTTATTTGTAGGATGAGAGCACATGCACTGCAGCCTCAGTTAGCCTAGCTAGCTAACGTTAGCTAGCTTAACTAGCTTCTTACAGGTTTGATGCAGTCAAGACAGGTACTAGGTAATCGTATTCGATGATAAATAACCTAGCTATGGCAGCTATATATGGCAAAGGTAAAGGGGATACCTAGTCAGTTGCACAACTGAATGCATTCAACCAAAATGTGTCTTCTGCATTTCACCCAACCCCTCTGAATCAGAGAGGTGCGGGGTGCCGCCTTAATCAACGTCAACGGCGCCTGGGGAGCAGTTGCTGTTACTGGTTAACTGCCTTGCACAAGGGCAGAATGGAAGATTTTTCCATCTTGCCCACTCGGGGATTCGATCTATCGAGCTTTCGGTTACTGGCACAACGCTCTTAACCACTAGGCTACCCGCCGCCCATAGTCTACTATAGGGCGAGTCGGCTCAGTTGGTTGCTCTTTCCCTCCCTTCTCCCTGTGTCACTCACAGTATTGCCTCTCCCGCGTCTGCTAGAGCGGCACCTTTTCCCGTACTCTCAAGCTTTATCAGCTCAGGGTTAATAAAGTCGCTTAAAAAAACGGGGTTTTATATTTAAACATTTTATTTATGCATATTGGGTCCGGGTGGGAAAGCCCCAGATCCATTTCGGAATGGGTCCAACTTTTTGGACCCGTCAAGAAATCTTGTGTGAGCTACTCCAGGAAGTGATGTTGGAGGCTAGCTCAGTGCTGCCCCCTCTCATTGAGTAACTCAAGATGAAGGCTGTCCGGGGTACTGCAGGCTGCAATTAACTTCTTCTATGCACGATTTTAAAACATCTGGTGTATTAGAAGCAATTATTGGTACCATGATTGTCTTCCAAAAAAAATGTGTATGAAGATTGCCATTATTCCATTCAGTATTATGGGGGATCCTGTTTTCTACTAACAATGCGTGCAGTACCGCGGTCGGCCTTGAATTCCTGTGGCTTCCCCCTGCGTTGTCCGGCTCCACATGTTCCTAACGTAAACCCCGGTGTGTGTGTTCCAGGTTTGATGACTTTGATGACGCCATTGATGAAGCGATAGAGGAAGACGTCAAAGATGCTGATGGGGGAGGTGAGAAATATAGAGGAGAGAGAAAGGGAATGAGTGTGTACACTGGGGAATGAATGGCTCTCAAATGGCACCGTATTCCCTATATCAGGGATCATCCACTAGATTCAGCCAAGGGCTGATTTTTCTTTTTTTTTCTTGAGCGGATGGTCGGGGGGGCATCATTTCAAAACTTGCTTGCATTTGTATAAATTCATGTGTCTCTATTATGTGTGGGAAAATATGATTATTTATTTTCTGGGGCAAAGGAAACTTGGGGGAACAAATAAAATCACCCATGGGCCAAATCCGGCCCGCGGGATGCCAATTGGGGAACCCTGCCCTATATAGTTGCACTACTTTTGACCAGAGCTCTAAGGGTCCTGGTCAATAGTAGTGCACAATGTAGGGAATATGGTGTCATTTTGGATGCATCCAAAATGAGGAACAAGATGCAAACAAGAGGGTTTAGATTAGAGGTCGACCGATTTATAATTTTTCAACGTCGATACAGATTATTGGAGGACCAAAAAAGCAGATATCGATTAATTGGCTGATTTTTTTATTTATTTATTTGTAATAATGACAATTACAACAATACTGAATGAACACTTATTTTAACTTAATATAATACATAAATAAAATCAATTTAGCCTCAAATAAATTGTGTTGGAGAAGAAAGTAAAAGAAGAAAGTAAAAGTGCAATATGTTCCATGTAAGAAAGCTAACGTTTAAATTCCTTGCTCAGAACATGAGAACATATGAAAGCTGGTGGTTCCTTTTAACATGAGTCTTCAATATTCCCAGGTAATAAGTTTTAGGTTGTAGTTATTATAGGAATTATAGGACTATTTCTCTCTATACCATTTGGATTTCATATACCTTTGACTATTGGATGTTCTTATAGGCACTTTAGTATTGCCAGTGTAACAGTATAGCTTCCGTCCCTCTCCTCGCCCCTACCTGGGCTCGAACCAGGAACACATCGACAACAGCCACCCTCGAAGCAGCGTTACCCATGCAGAGCAAGGGGAATAACTACTCAGAGTCTCAGAGCGAGTAACGTTTGAAACGCTATTAGCGCGCACCCCGCTAACTAGCTAGTCATTTCACATCGGTTACACCAGCCTAATCTCGGGAGATGATAGGCTTGAAGTCATAAACAGCTCAATGCTTGAAGCACAACGAAGAGCTGCTGGCAAAACGCACGAAAGTGCTGTTTGAATGAATGCTTACGAGCCTGCTGGTGCCTACCATCGCTCAGTCAGACTGCTCTATCAAATCATAGACTTAATTATAACATAATAACACACAAATACGAGCCTTAGGTCATTAATATGGTCGAATCTGGAAACTATCATCTCGAAAACAAGACGTTTATTCTTTCAGTAAAATAGGGAACCGTTCTGTATTTTATCTAACGGGTGGCATCCATAAGTCTAAATATTCCTGTTACATTGCACAACCTTCAATGTTATGTCATAATTATGTAAAATTCTGGCAAATTAGGCGGCCCAAACTGTTGCATATACCCTGACTCTGCGTGCAATGAACGCAAGAGAAGTGACACAATTTCACCTGGGTAATATTGCCTGCTAACCTGGATTTCTTTTAGCTAAATATGCAGGTTTAAAAATATATACTTCTGTGTATTGATTTTAAGAAAGGCATTGATGTTTATGGTTAGGTACACATTGGAGCAACGACAGTCCTTTTTCGCGAATACGCACCGCATCGATTATATGCAACGCAGGACACGCTAGATAAACTAGTAATATCATCAACCATGTGTAGTTAACTAGTGATTTATGATTGATTGTTTTTTATAAGAGCATTAAACTTATATCTAGCAACGTACCTTGGAATACTGCATTCGCGTAACAGGCAGGCTCCTCGTGGAGTGCAATGAGAGAGAGGCAGGTTGTTCGAGCGTTGGACTAGTAACTGAAAGGTTGCAAGATTGAATCCCCGAGCTGACAAGGTAAAAATCTGTTCTGCTCTGAACAAGGCAGTTAACCCACTGTTCCTAGGCCGTCATTGAAAATAAGAATGTGTTCTTAACTGACTTGCCTAGTTAAATAAAGATTAAATAAAGGTGTAAAACGCCCAAATCGGTGTACAAAAATACCGATTTCCGATTATGAAAACTTGAAATCGGCAATTCCGATTAATCGGGCGACCTATAGTTTAAATGACAGAATAGTGGCCTGCCTGTGTTCCTGTTGTTGTGTGTAACCCTGTGGTCCTGTGTGTAGGAGTGGGGCGGGATAAGGACATTGCCACCATATCGGAGGAGGGGAAGGAGAAACGAGGACCAACCACAGCTCAGGCCCCTCCCACCAGGAGCAGGAAGAGGCGGAGACTTAACGACCTGGAGAGCGACAGCACGGCTGCAGAGAGTGAGGAGGAGTTTCAGCTCAGCGCCAGGTGCGTTTGTCCCTGACTGGCCTTAAGTCAGTCCTAGTAATTCCGTGGATATGTGTGTGTGTGTGGGTGCTACGCATTGGAGCTACCCCCCATATTGTAAAGTCATTTTTTGTTTGAACACTATAAATGCAAACTTTTAACTTGTGTCTATAGTACGGAGGAGGAGTTTGTAGCGTCAGGTGATGAGGAAGCAGCCAGTGATGTGGACAGCTTTGCCAGTGACCCGGGCTTCGTAAGCCAGTCTACACGGGCACAGAGACGGGCACCTAAACAGAGAACCACCAGGACCTCAGCAAAGTGCAAGAAACACCCTCGCAGACGGAGGAGAGGATGGGGGGAGGAGGAGAGTGAAGATGAGGAGGAAGAGATAGGTGAGTAAGGCTTGGAATATGAGTTGGGAAAAGATGACACACACGCACAAATCCAGGTTTGGTGCTGGAGGTTAAAGAACATGTTCAGTTGAAAGTCAAATAAAACTCTCTTTGTCTCTCTGCAGAGACCAGTGATTTGAGTGACAGCGATGAGGACAGGAAGAGGTGTGGTTTAAGGCGGGGCCGGAAGCGGGAGGTGAACTACCGTGAGACGTCGGAATCTGAGGGTTCCCAGGCAACCACTAATAAGGACAAGGCCAAATCCGGCCGTCGTCTCTCCAGCTCAAACAGCGATGGTCAGTTACTATGGTTACCATCCCTGCCCCAAATTAGGGAGGTCCATGTGGAACTTGACAGACTGTCATTTAGTGAATGTAAACAATTCATAACCAACCCGCATTCAGACACTAGCGGCAAAAAAATGCTTCTGCAAGTGAAAGCGTGCCGATAATGTTCCACCCCTCCCCCTCCTAAATTTAAACCAATCTAAACCGACCACTGTCCCTAAACCAACATTTTCTGGTTGGCTGGATGAAGCGGAAAACACGTCACCAGATGCAGAGAAAATAGAGCCGTTTTAAATTTTTCACCACTTCCACGGCAACTTTGGCCATCGATTCCATTGCGCCGGGCAAAGGAACGTTTTTGCCGCTAGTGTCTGAATGCGGGGTTAACTCCTGCTGATGTCTGAATCCGCCGCTCGCTCCCTCTATTTCAGAATCCTCCCATTCGAGAGAGTCCGAGGAGGAAGAAAAGAGGGGAAAGAGGTGGAGAGAAGAGGTGGAGGAGACTAGAACAAGGGGAAAGAAGAGGGGAGGAGAGAAGATGGGCAGAGGGAAGCGGAGAGAGGTGTTGATAGGTCAGCGGAGGAAACATCTAGCTCTGCTGAAGAAATGCAGACCCTCCACTAAAGATAATGAGGATGATAATGGGGAACCGGAGTCGTCATCCGAGGAAGATCGTCCTATCCGCAAACGACTGAACCGCATCGACTCTGATGAAGAGGGAAAAAATAAGGAGGCGGATGAAGAGGAGAAGCTGAGAAAGACGTTGTCAAAGGACGAGGAATCAAACAGCCCTAACAGACAGCAGGCCTCTAGAGGCTCAATGAGGCCTGGGGCTGAGAGTGCAGCCTTATCCAGGGACAGAGCAGCCAGAGCTGGACAGAACAGGTCTAACAGCCCCCCACCTCCTGACCAGTCAGACGCATGATGACATACAGACTGTTACTTTTAGTTATTTTTTTTACACTTTCTTGCCTTTCACCAATGACTTTTCTCATTACCTCATCATCATCCCTCCTTCCGTTTCTCCTTCCCCTCCTCCCTAAACAGGATGAGTAACTACTGGACCAAATGCACTAGCACCATCCAACACGCAGACACACAACACAATACACAGCCAGAGGGTGAAGGACTGTCCTGACCTCCACCAGACAGACACCCGCCTTAGCTGTTCTGGACTGTACATAGATGCTCTCTCTGCTCGGCTGCTGATCCTGTAAAATGCTAGATGTTCCCTTCTCTCTTCTGTCTCCTTGTAAAATAGTGTTCTATATTCCATGAAGGAGAGAGCGAATGGACTGGTGTGTTTAATTATCCCAAAAAAAGAGAGTTGGATGTTTTAAACCAATGGAAGAGCTGCTCCTGTTCTGCTGTGAACCAGGAAGATAATGACTAGAAAGAGATTCATACAGGCTGATTCATCTCAAATGGCACTTTGCAGATTTGACCACAGTTACAACTACAGTTCTGGATACAGTTGTAGTTATAGCTACAGTACACTGGGGGCTGGCAGATGGACACTGGCAAACCTAGCTATGTTCAGTAAATCAATTCACTGTTGGTTGTTCTGTGTTAGTTGAAGTGTACCTCCTCTCACTCAGTGAGGACTGAATAATTTCTCCACAATGGTCTACAACTCTTCAGTCCAGTCAAAACATTCTACATCCTACTACTATTTGAGAGGATGGGGGCATACTCATTAGTCAGAAAAAGGACTGAAACAGGGAGACCTACCTGAACTTGCTAAATGTTTTGCTGCTTTGTGGCCTAATGAATATGGCCCCAGGTGTGAATGCAGTATCTGGCCCTCAGTCCACTGTCTGTTTTTATCATTAGAGTTATATCGGAACTGCTTGTAGATTCTATCATTCTAGCTCACTGTTCTTATGTTGGTTTCTCCCCCCCAAAATATAAAATCTTTTGAGATGTTCAGTCTGAAAAAAAAAAATCACCCAGTTTTTCATCCAGTGTATGTACAGTATGTTTATAGTTGGTGCTGTAACATAGGTGTTTTATAAGTTATTAAAAACCAATATTCAAGCATCTCACAAATGCACTTTGTCTGCTTTTGAAATCTTTTACTATACAAAGATTGACTACACAGTGGACCCATGCAATGGGATGACACGTTCATTGACTGACACAATTGGTATGTTTTTGTTTGCTATTATACCAATATAACCACAATCAGTGAGTACTTCCTACGGCAGGGTGCCACGACTGGCGGTCCGCGGGCCAGTGATTTAATTTGGCCCCCAAATCAGCGCCAAGTGACTTTTTTTTGGAAATCAGTTCCCAAGTATTCCCATGCATAATATACATGTGATCTTAAACAAATGTAAGCTAGGTTTGAAATTGTTTTAGTCATCTCTGTTTGGGCTTCTTGCAGTCTACAAATGATTTGTAATTATGTTCTAGTTGATGATCCCTGTCCTACAGTAGTGATTTTTATGTTAAGCTTTTTAAACATTTTAATGATAATGCCGTATCAGATAAAAACTAGTGTGTGTGTATAGGCTATCAAGGAGTCCATGAAACCTGCTGCCATCTCCTTGGCTCAATGGTAGTCTTTGTATGCACCCCAAAATGGCAGCCTATTCCCGATAGTAGGGCTCAAGTAAAAAGTAGTGCACTATATAGGAAATAGAAGTGCCTTCATCTTCCTGGTTTAAGATCTCAGGTGTTGAACATGCAGCTTTCTTCTGTGTCCAGATCTACAGTGTTCCTGTGGAGGAGTGGTTGTCTCTGGTCTGGCAGGACTGTGTTGCTGTTACCAAGGCCATAGGTAGTGGTACTGTGAGGTACCTGGGTTCTATACTTTGCTCTGGTACATATTTGACTTAACGGCCTGTCCACCCAGTGCAGTTTGCTAAATCTAGAATAAGAATGCAAACGTGTTAGTAAACCAAATAGTGTGGTTTATACGTTGGACAAATGAACCAAAGGTTGAGAAATGGTATGGGGCCCATGGTAAATAGCCTGCATAGTAATAAATAAGAGCTAGCCTACTATTGTGGTCACTCCACCAATGTATACTACTCATGGCAGACAACATACAGTACCTCCAATTTGAGCCTTTTCGCAATGGCCCCAGATTTCCTTGGGCTATTTAAGTTCTTATCGAACGTTCCACTCCCTGTACTCCATGTCATGTGCCAAAATGTTTGGCAATGGCAAGGAGTGAAACGTTAGATACGAGACGGATACTCAGACTAGCGTCTATCCAGGCTTTACGGCGGGTCTTATCTTAAGGAAGTTTACAAGTTACACGTCTTGCTCTGTTACTTGTCTGTTGGTACATACGATCGTGCAGCAGCTTGTTTGCATTGTTATTGCCAAACGTCAAAGCGAGGAACATGTTGCTTTTTTACTTTTCGCGCGGCTAGTAGGAAGAGTGAAATCATGACTTCCTCGTATAACCCCCAACCTGTAGTTGGCGGTAATGTTTTCTTGCGGTTGATGTTCCTTCTCCCTCTCCTTTCTCTAATATATCTGCCTCTACTCTTTGCAGTCACTAGTTACCACAGCCACAAAGTCATAAACCTCGCATTTTTCTACACTTTATCTTCAAATTTGATTTGAAACGTTACCATTATACATAACCCTGAGCTATAATAAAGGACCCAAACCTTAAATTAAGACCCAAAAGCACCCTTTCGTTGTTTTTATTTATTTCAGAGCCATGTTTAACTTTGTGGCGGCTGTGGTAACTAGTGTAAACCTATGTTCTTGGCGGGGATACGGACTGAGGTACAATAAGAACGGTAACGTTAGCTGCTAGCTAGCAGTGGAAGCAGCGTGGGGAGCTGGTAAATACTACAAAGCGAGCTAGTGGCACTAACGTTTCTGGGGAATGTATACTGAATGCATATTCTAACTAACGTTAACTCTTCAGGCTATCGATAGCTAGTTGACTAGCTATATCGTCTTCCCTGCACAAACGTCTAGATATCAGTTTATGTCCAGCAGCGTTAAATAGGCATCTTTGGGAAACGAAAGCATCTTTGGGAAACGATAGCCAACCACGTCACAGAAGCGCAGTGTTGTTGACAGCTCCGGACCGACCCAAACGAGTGTTTTCTCTGGCCGTCATCTCCATCAGTCTCTGAGGATGGTTCTGCTAAGGAGTGTCCCCGCACCCAGCGAGGGAGTCCGGCATGAACAAGCCGAGACCACGGCGGTGTTGGACGGGAAGGGCCTCGGCGCAGGAACGCTCTACGTTGCTGAAACGTATGCGACGCTATTGTGGATAACTAGCTAAGTCAGCTAGCATTGTTAGCTAGTTAGCATGCTAGCTAATTTATTTAAAGTCCTAAAATCAGGAAGTTTCAAGACTTACATTTGTGTTATGTATTTTTCCATTGAAAGAATTAACGTGAGCACCATGAACTTGCATTTTTTCCTCACATCTCCTTGGCTCACACCCTCCCTCCTTGTCTCCTTCTCAAAGCACATTGGCGGGGAAGATATGAGGTTCCTCTGTTTTGAGGAGGCAATGAGGGGAGACGTGATGAATCAAGGAAATACAATGAGTTTTCACCTTGTGACTAGTTGTCAAAATGTTGCTTTCCTGTGTTTTCCAGGCGATTGTCGTGGTTTGACGGTTCAGGGATGGGCTTCTCTCTAGAGTACCCCACTATCAGCCTGCACGCCATCTCACGAGACCTCAGCACCTACCCACAGGAACATCTATACGTCATGGTCAACGCCAAACTCAACGGTGAGACACACCTGTCCATCCTGGTAAATATCAAATTCCGTGTACGCAAACTTGTGAACGAGTAAGTAGTTCTAAGTGTGTGTCTGTGTTCCCCAGATGAGAACGAAGCAGAGATGCAGGAGAATGCCCATGATCAAGAAGATGAGGATAACAGTAGTGAGGAAGATGATTCTGAGGGGATCACAGAGATCCGCTTCGTCCCTAGAGACAAGGCAGCATGTAAGTCAGAGGGGAGAGGGATGGCTAGTAGGGCAGGGCTAAATTAAAGTAAATGCATCTTTATTAAGCAGGTCACATATAAAAACAGTTTCCATATATAATACAACAAGTGCTGTACAGTAGTCAATAACAAGTTCAAACATCTCACTACACACATGCATTACGCATGTCGAAAGCGTTTGGCTCTCGCGTTCTTTGACATTGTAGTTTGTAAACACCATGCTAGCTAGCATTAGAACACAGATTTCCCTAACTTGTGTGTGTCTCCAGTGGAGTCAATGTTTTCAGCGATGTGTGAGTGTCAGGCCCTGCACCCAGACCCAGATGATGAAGACTCCGACGGGGACTTTGACGGAGATGAGTACGATGTGGAAGAAGCGGGTGTGTAACACACACTCATTTATACAAGCACACACACACAGTTCTACAAACAGTACACTCACGCTTTTACATGCAGTTTACAATCTCACATAGATGGAGTAATAAAGAAGATAATACTAACATTGTATCTCCACCTTCTTTCTCCCTTCAACGGAAAAGAGGCAGGTATGAAGCCTAACAACTATGCACTCACCCTATCAGCTGCTGCTACTACTACACACACAGGTACACACACCACTCACAGGTGTTATTCTTTCTCTTTGTCCTCCAGAGCATGGTCAGGGTGATATCCCGTCGTTCTGTACATATGAGGAGGGTGTGTCTGGTCTGACGGCTGAAGGCCAGGCTACTCTTCAGAGACTGGAGGGCATGTTAGCTCAGTCTGTTGCTAACACCTTTCACATGGCTGGGGTCCGCACTGATGAGGCCAATGGAGAGTTTGACGGTGGGTCACACACGTATCGTACAAGGATAGGTCGCACAAATACTCAAACACAGGATACGAGGGTAGGTCACACACTGAAACAGTATTTTTTTTAAATCCCTGGGCAACATTTCAGCATGAGAATATAAATAATACACAGCGGAGGTTCTTGGCTTTGCTTGTTAGTGGTGTATTGTAACAACCACCAGATGGCGCCAGAGGATAGTAACAATGATCCCACTCGACATAGTCGCTACATAGCAGCAAATGCCTTACAAACAGAATGTAACGTATTACAATATAAGATGCATACAAAAACATAAGTTCAAAGGACTGGTGTAAGATTGGTTAAAAAAACATTACGAGGCTAGCTCCTTGGGCACATGTATGTCATAAGCAGGAACTTAGCCATGGAGTCCTCTAAAAGTAAAAATAAGAGATTGAAGTCAGCCTGATTCTGGTAATTGGTCCTTCTCCTCTTGAGCACCGGATGGTTCTCCAACTTCTCTGCCTGCCACTGACTTATGTCCCATCATTACAAAATAGTGGAAAAAACCACAACATTTCTGTGCCTAAATGTACCTCTGAGAAGGAGTCATTTTTCAACCTAAAGATGCCATTTGAACATGAACCTAAACAATAGATTCAAATGTATTCTACAACACACCTGAAATATAGCACAACACATAACCGGGCACCCCAGTCTTCTCATTTAACTTGGTGGGGCTCCTTGGGCATGATGAGGTTAAAAAAAACTGCCTAAATATATGATGGTTGAGGTGCACTTACTTTGAATTGGCTTCTCCACGTCTTCTTTTCACCAGGGGCATCTCTTCTCCCTCTTCCAGCACCTTTTCTCGCACTCCTTCCATTTCTTTATTACTTTCTCGTATCTCCTTAATAGCTCCTTCACCTTGTCTCTTTCTCCATGTTGATGACATGGTACCTGTTTCCATTTCCCTGCAACACATCAAATTCCAAACCTGTGTATTTATTCCAACATACAACACAAAATTATACAAATAATAATCTGTTTCATAATATTTCATTTGTTACCGGTAGTTAAACTGATGGAAGTATGATTCCTTTAAAAGTTAAAAAGGTATGATTTTTGAACCATTTCTACTGTCAGGTTGTGTTGCAATCTGCTGTAACGTCACCTAGATTACGTTGCAAATATCTGAGAGCTGTAGCTCTGTATGTCAGAGATTAGCAACAAGCCCTAAATACTCACCGGTCTCTGCGATCTTCCACCAATAATGTACTGGAGGTATAATGTACTGTCTGTTGAAGTTATAACTCAGTATAATGTAAATATCTACAGTTGAAGTCGGAAGTTTACATTCACCTTAATTTCTCTGGGATTAGTGGGATGCTAGCGTCCCACCTCGACAACAGGCAGTGAAATTGCAGGGCGCCAAATTCAAACAGAAATCTCATAATGAAAATACCTCAAACATACAAGTATTATACACAATTTTAAAGATAAACTTGTTAATCCAACCACACTGTCCGATTTCAAAAAGGCTTTACGGCGAAAGCACACCATGCGATTGTTAGGACAGCGCCTAGCCACAAAAAAAAACAGACATTTTCCAGCCAAGGAGAGGACTCACAAAAGTCAGAAATAGCGATTAAATTCATCACTAACCTTTGATGATCTTCATCTGGTGGCACTCACAGGACTCCATGTTACACAATACATGTTAGTTCAATAAAGTCCCTCTTTATGTACAAATACCTCTGTTTTGTTTGTGCGTTTAGTACAGTAATCTAAAGGCACAAAGCGAGCTCACACCATCCAGATGAAAAGTCAAAGTTCCATTAAAGTTTGTAGAAACATGTCAAACAATGTTTATCAATCCTTAGGATCGGACAATACCGTTTTCATTAGAAAGGAAAGAGAACGAACGACGCGCGCTCACGGCCACGCGCAATAAACAACTCATGGCTTTCAGCTGAGCCACTTGCTCTGAGTGGTCTTATTCTCTCCCTGAAGCCTGAAACTACTTCTAAAGACTGTTGACATCTTCTGGAAGCCTTAGGAAGTGCAATCTGACACCACAGATACTGGATATTTTACCCGTTTTGGAATCTTTAGTGTTTTCTATCCAAATCTACCAATTATATGCATATCCTAGCTTTTGGGCCTGAATAACAGGCAGTTTACTCTGGGCACGCTTTTCATCCAAACTTCCCAATGAAGTTAACCAAATAGATTTAAACTCAGTTTTTCACAATTCCCTGTCTTAGGTCAGTTAAGATCACCACTTTATTTAAGAATGTGAAATGTCAGAATAATAGAGATTTATTTCAGCTTTTATTTCTTTCATCACACTCCCAGTGGGTTAGACGTTTACATACACTCAATTAGTATTTGGTAGCATTGCCTTTAAATCGTTTAACTTGGATCAAATGTTTCAGGTAGCCTTCCCACAATAAGGTGGGTGAATTTTGGCCCATTCCTCCTGACAGAGCTGGTGTAACTGAGTCAGGTTTGTAGGCCTCCTTGCTCGCACACGCTTTTCTGCTCACAAATTTTCTATAGGATGGAGGTCAGGGCTTTGTGATGGCCAGTCTAATACCTTGACTTTGTTGTCCTTAAGCCATTTTGCCACAACTTTGGAAGTATGATTGGGGTCATTGTCCATTTGGAAGACCCATTTGCGACCAAGCTTTACCTTCCTGATTGATGTTGCTTCAATATATCCAAGTAATTGTCCTTGCTCATGATGCCATCTATTTTGTGAAGTGCACCAGTCCCTCCTGCAGCAAAGCACCCCCACAACATGATGCTGCCAACACCCGGGCTTCACGGTTTGGATGGTGTACTTCGACTTGCAAGCCTCCCCCTTTTTCCTCCAAACATAACGATGGTTATTATGGCCAAACAGTTCTATTTTTATTTCATCAGACCAGAGGACATTTCTCCAAAAAGTACGATCTTTGTCCCCATGTGCAGTTGCAAACCGTAGTGTGGCTTTTTTATGGCCGTTTTGGAGCAGTGGCTTCTTCCTTGCTGAGTGGCCTTTCAGGTTATGTCGATATAGGACTTGTTTTACTGTGGAAATAGATACTTTTGTACCTGTTTCCTCCAGCATCTTCACATGGTTGATTGCTGTTGTTCTGGGATTGATTTGCATTTTTCGCACCAAAGTACGTTCATCTCTAGGAGACAGAACGCGTCTCCTTCCTGAGCGGTATGATTGCTGCGTGGTCCCATGGTGTTTATACCTGCGTACTATTGTTTGTTCAGATGAACGTGGTACCTTCAGGTGTTTGGAAATTGCTTCCAAGGATGAACCAGACTTGTGAAGGTCTACAATTATTTTCTGAGGTCTAGGTCTTGGCTGATTTCTTTTGATTTTCCCATGATGTCAAGCAAAGAGGCACCGAGTTTGAAGGTAGGCCTTGAAATACATCCACTGGTACACCTCCAATTGACTCAAGTGATGTCAATTAGCCTTTCAGAAGCTTCTAAAGCCATGACATAATTTTCTGGAATTTTCCAAGCTGTTTAAAGGCACAGTCAACTCCGTGTATGTAAACTTCTGACTCACTGGAATTGTGATACAGTAAATTATAAGTGAAGTAATCGGTCTGTAAACAATTGTTGGAATTTTTTTTGTCATGCACACAGTATATGTCCTAACCGACTTGCCAAAACTATAGTTTGTTAACAAGACATTTGTGGAGTGGTTGAAAACTAGTGTTAATGACCCCAACCTAGGTGTATGTAAACTTCTGAATTCAACTGTACCTATATCTTAGCGTAGAAAGTTTATAAAACTCAGTATACAGTGCATTCGGGAAAGTATTCATACCCTTTGACTTTTTACACATTTTGTTACGTTAGAGCCATATTCTAAAATGTATTAAATAAAAAATAAAATCACACACTTCCCCATAATGACAAAGCAAAAACAGGTTTTTATAAATGTTTGCAAATTCATAAAAAATAAATTAAAATAATGTTTACTTATGTAAATAAGGTTTCAGACCCTTTGCTATTAGACTCAATTGAGATCAGGTGCATCCTGTTTCCATTGTTCATCCTTGATGTTCTACAACTCAATTGGAGTCTACCTGTGGTAAATTCAATTGTTTGGACATGATTTGGACCTGTCAATATAAGGTCCTCCAGTTGACCGTGCATGTCAGAGCAATAACCAAGTTATGAGGTCGAAGAAATTGCCTGTAGAGCTGGCCGCCTGGCCAAACTGAGCAATTAGGGGGAGAAGGGCCTTGGTCATGGAGGTGACCAAGATCCCGATTGTCACTCTTGATAGAGCTCCAGAGATCCTCTGTGGAGATAGGAGAACCTTCCAGAAGGAAAACCATCTCTGCAGAACTCCACCAATCAGGCCTTTATGGTAGAGTGGTCAGGTGGAAGCCACTCCTCGGTAAAAGGCACATGACAACACGCACCTAAAGGACTCTCAGACCGTGAAAAACAAGATTCTCTGGTCTGATGAAACCAAGGTTGAACTGATTGCCAAGCGTCACGTCTGGAGGAAAGCTGGCACCATACCTACGGTGAAGTTTGTTGATGTTTTTCAGGGACTGGGAGACTAGTCAAGATCGAGGGAAAGATGAACGGAGTGAAGTACAGAGAGATCCTTGATGAAAACCTGCTTTAGAGTGCTCCGGACATCCAACTGGGGCGAAGGTTCACCGTCCAGTAGTACAATGACCCTAAGCACACAGCCAAGACAATGTGGCTTCAAGTCCCAGCCAGATCCCGGGCTTGAACCTGAACATCTCTGGAGAGAACTAAAAATAGCTGTGCAGCGACGCTCCCCATCCAACCTGACAGAACTTGAGAGGATCTACAGAGAAGAATGGGAGAAACTCCCCAAATACAGGTATGCCGAGCTTGTAGGGTCATACCCAAGAAGAATCAAGTCTGTAATCGCCGCCAAAGGTGCTTCAACAAAGCACCAAGTCAAGGGTTGGAGTACTTATGTAAATGTGAAATTTAATATTTAAAAAATGTTATGGGGAGAGAAAAAATCTTTGCAAAAGTGTCTGAACCTGTTTTTGCTTTGTCATTGTGTGTAGGTTGATGGAGGGGGTTCAGAGCCTCTACCTTGAAAAATAACTGATTGAGCAGCATGTATGAAGTACTAAGTATAGCCCAAACCTGTTATAGAGACATGAGCATGAAGACAGCAGTATGTGTTTAATGATAATCAGTATATTGGCTGTTGGGTCTGCTTTGTCTATTCTAGTCATTCTAATCCTTTGTCTGTCTTTGCAGATGGGATGGAGGTGGATGCAGGGTCGACGATGGCCGGACAGTTTGAAGATGCAGACGCAGACCACTAGTAATAACATATCATAATACTATGTTGTAATTATCAGTATGTTTGTGATGTTTTGTGTTATCACCTTGTAATCCACATCCTGCTGCCAACCTTATGGACCTGCTTACCATACTGTTGTTAAGTCTCTCACTCTCTTCCCCACTCCTTCTCCCAGATGGAACTCAACTTAACTGCCAGTCAAAGCACTTGTGGGATAGGAGGATAATACAGTCTCTCCACTTCCTGATTTTCTGTTCATCTCAACATACACAGATTCTTCTCTTGTGTTTTGTACCTGGAGACCAGTTGTACTGAGATTTCCCCAACAGGGAACAGTGTTGCCTTTGTATGAAATCTCTTCATTAAACACACGTGTTTTTGTATAAAGAACCAGGTGTTTATTCTGTGCACATTCTGGAGGAGAAATGTAGGAGCTCCACTAGTGCCTCTGGAACTTTAATTTAGTTTAAATATGTTTCATGTCTTTGTGTATTAATAGAGTGCTGAAGTGGCTTTGGGCCAAAGTCAAAGCGGTACATGTGCACCAGAGGCAGCAGTCTAGACCAGTGGTTCCCAAATTGTGGGAAGGGAGGGAGGGGGGGGGCAGTCTGACTTTAAACTTATTTGTAATACAATTGGGTAGTGCATCATCAGTTCCTCTTGTTATGCTAGTCATTACATACCTTAGAGAGCTATTTATAACTTGTCAGAAATGTCCAGATCAACTAGCCCACATTAGCTAATGCTTTCTTCTTCTTTTTTTACATTTAAATTTTTTGTTTTTGCCTGTAAATATTGTGATAATTTTTGTGGAAAAGTTTGGGAGTCCCTTGGCCACAGAAACCAAGGTTTCTTATTTGCTTTGCTTTGCTTTTAGGCAGCATGAGCCACTTTAAACTATTGGTCTTCGGTGAGGTTTTGTGTCAATCTTGAAAATTGAACCAGAGCGCAATTTTAACACTGAGCAACGCAAGCCTCTCCCAGAGCACTTACAAATACACCACCACAAGATTTGTGGATTTGGCTATACGAGCCACACTCGTTGCTGATATGTGTATAACGAGCACACAGCCATGCGCTCTCTATAAGCAAGGCTAAGATCACCATGTGCAATGCCAAGCGTCGGCTGGAGTGGTACAAAGCTCCCCGCCATTGGACACTGGAGCAGTGGAAACGGATTCTCTGGAATGATGAATCACACTTCACCATCTGGCAGTACGATGGACAAATCTGGGTTTGGCGGATGCCAGGAGAACGCTACCTGCCCGACTGCATAATGTCAACTGTAAGGTTTGGTGGAGGAGGAATAATTGGGGCTGTTTTTCATGGTTAGGGCTAGGCCCTTTAGTTCCAGTGAAGGGACATTTTACGTTACATTCTAGATGGTTCTGTGCTTCCAACTTTGTGGCAACAGTTTGGGGAAGGCCCTTTCCTGTTTCAGCATGACAATGCCCTCGTGCACAAAGCGAGATCCATACAGAAATGGTTTGTCGAGATCAGTGTGGAGGAACTTGACTGGCCTGCGCAGAGCCCTGACCTCAACCCCGTCGAACACCTTTGGGATGAATTGGAATGCCGACTGCGAGCCGGGCCTAATCGTCCAACATTAGTGTCTGAACTCATATGCTGTTGTGGCTGAATGGAAGGAAGTCCCTGCAGCAATGTTCAAAGTGTGTGGACTGTAAAGGAGCGACTTAGGACGGTTGGCCATTGGCATCATATCTATTGCAGAACTGTACATAAATTACTATCTCAAAGCGTTATAAAGATGCAATTAACACGTTCTACATCAATGCTACACAAATACAGAGGATGGCTCATAAAAATGTCTGGAATAGAGAATGAAATAGTATCAAATATGTTCCAGCTCAATTTTTAAGTGCCACAACTGCACAAATCATATTAGGTTAAAAAACATCAATGTACAGTATTTTTTGTTTGAATGTGCTTAGTTTTAAAGAGGTTACTACGCATCAGGGTCTTCGGTTCGTAGGGATGGATGGTGAGTCCAGGGCAATAGATACCAAACATACCGAAACGTGGAGGAACTACCTGAACTCCTCCAATAAGAAATTGTTTTGTCGTTAAATGTTTTTTGTTGCAAAATGGTTTCGCTACAGTGTGCACTAATGAATCTGACCCAGGGTCACTTCCTCTTGTTGGCCAGAAGGGGACAGTAGGGTGAAGCTCTACCAGACATCATCTGATCAAACAACAGGACATAACACATCATGCCTACAGGAGAGAGAGAAAGAGGATGGGAAGAGGCATAAAAAGGGAAGAGGAGAAAGAATTGGAGGGACAAGGAAAGAGAATAGGTAGAAAAGGAGGGAAGAAGAGAGTGGGAGTAATGTCAGGTAAATCGTTTTTTAAAAAGGGGACCCCATAGTTCACCTCTGTGTGTGTGGCGTGTGCCCGGTACCTCTGGTCCATAGTGTGTGTGTGTGAAGGAAGTCTGCATGGCAAAGGCACCACGGCTGCAGCAGTGACCAGAGGGCCGGGGAGCACCAGACTGGTGTGTGTGGATGGGGCTGATACATTGTATGCCCTGGAGTGTGTGTCTGTTTTCTTATGGCTGCAGCAGGCTACCACGTGTGTGTATGTTTGTGCGTGTGTGGGATCAGAGATAGTAGCTGATGAGCTTGAGCTCACATGGTGTGGAAGTGGCTGCCTCTCCTCTCTGTCTTTCCTCTCCTCTATGTCTCTCCATACACTGCGCTGCTACCCCCATGCCTATTGCTGCTATAACGTTGCCAAGCTGTGAGGTGTGATCCCCCCACCCACCACCAGAGAGCACAGTATTTATACAGATTCAATGATGTCATACCATATACTGCATGGTTTTGTGCGCAAGTCCCAAATGTCGCGCTATTCCCTAGGTCCCTATATAGTGCACTTATTTTGTCCAGAGCGATATGAGCCTTGGTTAAAACTAGCACACTACAAAGAGAATAGAGTGGCATTTGAGACAGGCCTATGTCTATGCCCCTCACCCAATTACACACACTTTTCTCTCCTCCTTTCCTTATATCCTCTCCTTCAGCAGATTCAGTGATTAGTCTGATTATGATAAATGATAATGATACATCTCAATAAGGCTAATGTAAAACCCAACCCAGTGATTAACCTCTGCACCTGTCAAGTCTGTATCCTACAGATGAATAAAGTGGGCACAAGGAGAGAAGGACACAAGGAGAGGACACAAGAGTAGGAAGCGATATAAATAAATAATTGAGATGCAGCCGCGAAATGTAATCGGGGAAACTCATGGCGAAACCCACCTCACCTCCCAGTGAAACAGACGGCCAAACAGACCAATAAGCATACGACTGAGCTTCAGCCTGACCACTGGCGCACTAGAAACGAGTGTAGTGGGCGGGCGTTGCTATGTAGCAGGGTGGTGTGTGTCTAACAATAGCCAGGGATTGGCAGAGCCTGGGCAGAGCGATAGAAGAAGGGTTTGTCAAATTGGGCAGAATAGAAAAATCTGAAGCTACTTGGGCGAATGCATGTGTGTGTGAGTGCAGGCAAAGAGAACAGAGCAGGATTTTTTCTAAAGACACGGCGATAGGTGAGTTTCTCCTATTCATTTATCCACAGACAGAACCGGGCATGACATTATTTTCAGTTTACATTCCTTTACTGGTACATTACAGGACTGTTACCGCCGAACAGACAGGAGGAGCGTGCTCACGGCGCTACAGTGTAACGGCAAGGGACCATACATACATACAGTAGTGGTTGGACGTTGGGGCCGCAACGCCGATTTATCGGTTCACTGATTTTGTCCCTGGGAGAAGGGAACAGGGTGTTATGACGGTACTTTATGCAGCCCGCGGTGTGTTGTGGTGGAGCTCCAGACATTATTAGAGAGAGTGTGTGTGTGTGTGGAGACCAGTTGTCTGTCGCTTCAGGGTCAACCGGTATGAATGAAAAATGTGGGAATATACAGTTATCATTCGAATGAAATAAACTCTGTGTGTTGGTCGCCTGAATGAATGAAAATTGGCACAAAATGTCATGGATAAAATGCAATGATCTCATGTACAATCTAGGCTAGACATTACAAAGTAAACACCTTTTAATACATACATTTTCATTTATTTAATGTCTTTAGGAGAAAGATGTGAAATGAATCATAATGCGACATAGAGGGGGGTCATTGTGATCCTTCGGGTTGTCCCTATCCCATTGAAGTTGACATTTTAAAATAGGGCACGGTAGGGGTTAAGATTAGGGACATCCCAAGGATAGCACTTACTGGGGGGAGAGAGACATATTTTTTTATTTTATTTAACTAGGCAAGTCAGTTAATAACGAATTCTTACTTACAGTGACGGCCTAGGAACAGTGGGTTAACTGCCTTGTTCAGGGGCAGAACAACAGATGTTTACCGTGTCAGCTCGGGGATTCGATCCAGCAACCATTTGGTTACTGGCCCAACGCTCTAATCACTAGGCTACCTGCCGCCCCAAAATATACATATATACGTATGTACATACGTACACACATACATACATACATATATTAGAGAGGTTAGAAAAGGGAGAGACCGACAGCCTGCACCCGCATGCCCGACTCGCATCACCACCCTGGATGGTTCCGACCTTGAATATGTGGACATCTATAAGTACCTAGGTGTCTGGCTAGACTGCAAACTCTCCTTCCAGACTCATATCAAACATCTCCAATCGAAAATCAAATCAAGAGTCGGCTTTCTATTCCGCAACAAAGCCTCCTTCACTCACGCCGCCAAGCTTACCCTAGTAAAACTGACTATCCTACCGATCCTCGACTTCGGCGATGTCATCTACAAAATGGCTTCCAATACTCTACTCAGCAAACTGGATGCAGTCTATCACAGTGCCATCCGTTTTGTCACTAACCACTGCGACTTGTATGCTCTAGTCGGCTGGCCCTCGCTACATATTCGTCGCCAGACCCACTGGCTCCAGGTCATCTACAAGTCCATGCTAGGTAAAGCTCCGCCTTATCTCAGTTCACTGGTCACGATGGCAACACCCATCCGTAGCACGCGCTCCAGCAGGTGTATCTCACTGATCATCCCTAAAGCCAACACCTCATTTGGCCGCCTTTCGTTCCAGTTCTCTGCTGCCTGTGACTGGAACGAACTGCAAAAATCGCTGAAGTTGGAGACTTTTATCTCCCTCACCAACTTCAAACATCAGCTATCTGAGCAGCTAACCGATCGCTGCAGCTGTACATAGTCTATTGGTAAATAGCCCACCCATTTTCACCTACCTCATTCCCATACTGTTTTTATACTGTTTTTTTATTTATTTACTTTTCTGCTCTTTTGCACACCAATATCTCTACCTGTACATGACCATCTGATCATTTATCACTCCAGTGTTAATCTGCAAAATTGTAATTATTCGCCTACCTCCTCATGCCTTTTGCACACATTGTATATAGACTGCCCCTTTTTTTCTACTGTGTTATTGACTTGTTAATTGTTTACTCCATGTGTAACTCTGTGTTGTCTGTTCACACTGCTATGCTTTATCTTGGCCAGGTCGCAGTTGCAAATGAGAACTTGTTCTCAACTAGCCTACCTGGTTAAATAAAGGTAAAATAAAAACAGAAAGAAAGAGGAAAAAGACTGGAAGAGGCTAGATAAGTGCGGCTGTAGCTGTCTGATTAGTGACACAGTGCTCCACAGCCTTCACTCTGTCTGACTTGGCGCTTTGAATAAATGACACATCAGGAATAACAGGCTAACCAAGAAGAGTAGGCTAATTTGGGTTGGGAAACAACCCAGTTTGTGTCCCAAATAGCACCCCTTTCCCTATATAGTTAAATAAAACAATATATGTATATGGGGGGCTCTGGTCAAACGTAGTGCACTATATAGGGAATAGTGTTATGCTTGGGATGTAGCCCCATCTTAGTGTCTTCTCATCAGCAGTCTATATCACCACTGGTCTTGTCTCAGTTCTGTTAAGTTAATGAGCCTGAGCCAACACTGACCTTCGTGCCCCATAAAAGTTGAATGGGATCAATATGTAGAGGAATAAGGGAGAGGTGTCCAGCCAGCCAATCACATGTCTGTCTACATGGGTGGAAAGGGGGATAGGCGCATGTTATGTACAAGTGTAAAAACAGTGTAATAATATTATGAGTAGCCTATTCATTGTGATATGAAGAGACGATGTGGGGGTGTGAAGGGTGTAAGAACAAGTGTGTATGTATGTGTACCCTGCAGACTGTTTAGGGTTGGACACTTTAGCCAGTCCAAGGTTTAATTTGGTCTGTAAGGAGTGTGTGTGTTTACTCTCTCTATTTACACTCTCTGACACACACACACAGAGGGAGGGAGTATTTCTGTAATTTCTTCTACACTGTGCTGTGTCCTTACCGCCCTCTCTTCTCCTCCTCCCTTTTTCCCTCTAGTATAGTACTGTAGAGAACAGAATACTGGCATCAGAGCTAACCTGTCCACTGAAGCAACAATAATACTATCAACTATAAATCTCTCTCTCTCTCTCTGAGTCCCTGTCTATCTCTCTACCCCTCTCTGTTTCTCTCCAGTTGACCCTCTTGTCTCTTTTCCTCTCTTATCAAATCAAATGTTATTAGTCATATGTGCCGAATACAACAGGTATTCTTTTTTCTCAATTGAGTCTTTCTACACCCCCCCCCCACCACACACACACACAGTGACAGGTAGTGCTGCATTGGCACTAATCACTGATTTAAATCACCTTTAAATCTACATCCTGCTGCTGACCTTATGGACCTGTAGTTAAGTCCTCTCGCTCTTTCTCTCCTTTCTTTCTCTCTCCCCATCTCTCTCCCTCACATTAGTGTGTGAATGCGTGAACAGCTGCAGTAGGAATCTCACCGCCTCTCTTTATTCGTTTAGCTGTTTTCTCTACCTCCGATGACCTCCATTGATGACCATTATCCTCTCAAATACACACACACATGCACGCAAACCCTGCTGGTTCGGCATCTGGGTGGCTGGCGGTGTAGAGTCTGAGGAGTAGGATAGTTTGGGTGTTAAATAGATAGGTTGTATTCCCCTGCTTAGATGTTGCTGATGCATGCCAGATCTTACAAGGCCTGGATAAGTATTTTACTTATCACCTAACCACATCATATGTTATAGCAATCTGGTGCCCAGTATTACGATGGTGCCGGATGGGAGGGCTGCCGCCTTATCGGCTCTTAACCAACCATGCTATTTAAAAAAAAATTGTTTGTAAATTGTTTTGTAAATAATGTTGCTGCTACCGAAAATAACTTCTGGACATCAGAACTGCGATTGCTCGCCTCAAACTGGACAAAGAGTTCTTCAATGAGTCGTATGGGACAAGGCCCAGATCCCCGTGATGCCGCTGGAGAAGGAAACTGAGAGTTAGAGGAAAAAGATCAGGGTGTCTTGTGAGGATCAGGTGACGAGTGGCTAATCTTCCCTTGCCTTCCATCCCGCTAGCTAATGTTCAATCGCTGGAAAATAAATGGGACGAGCTGAAATCACATTCCTCCTACCAACGGGACATAAAAATATGTAATATCTTATTTTTCATGGAGTTGTGGCTGAACGACGACATTAAGAACATATAGCTAGCAGGTTATACACTCCATCAGCAGGACAGAACAGCAGCCTCTGGTAAGACACGTGGCGGGAGCCTCGGCAACAAAAAAAATCCCTTTTTCAGGACCCTGTCTTTCAAAGATCATTCGTAAAAATCCAAATAACCTCAGATCTTCATTGTAAAGGGTTTTTAACATTGTTTCCCATGCATGTTCAATGAACCATAAACAATTAATGAACATACACCTGTGGAACGGTCGTTAAGACACTAACAGCTTAACAGCAATTAAGGTCACAGTTATGAATACTTAGGACACTAAATATGCCTTTCTACTGAATCTGAAAAACACCAAAAGAAAGATGCCCAGGGTCCCTGCTCATCTGCGTGAATGTGCCTTAGGCATGCTGCAAGGAGGCATGAGGACTGCAGATGTGGCCAGGGCAATGAATTGCAATGTCCGTACTATGAGTAGCCTAAGACAGCGCTACAGGGAGACAGGACGGACAGCTGATCATCCTCTCAGTGACTGACCACGTGTAACACCTGCACAGGATCGGTACATCTGAACATCACACCTGCGGGACAGGTACAGGATGGCAACAACAACTGCCCGAGTTACACCAGGAACGCACAATCCCTCCATCTTTGCTCAGACTGTCCACAATAGGCTGAGAGAGGCTGGACTGGGGGATTGTAGGCCTGTTGTATAGCAGGTCCTCACCAGACATCACCGGCAACAACGTCGCCTATGGGCACAAACCCACCGTTGCTGGACCAGACAGGACTTGCAAAAGTGCTCTTCACTGACGAGTCGCGGTTTTGTCACACCAGGGGTGATGGTCGGATTTGCTTTTGTCGTCAAAGGAATCAGCGTTTCACTGAGGCCTGTACTCTGGAGCGGGATCGATTTGGAGGTGGAGGGTCCGTCATGGTCTGGGGCGGTGTGTCACAGAATCATCAGACTGAACTTGTTGTCATTGCAGGCAATCTCAACGCTGTGTGTTACAGGGAAGACATCCTCCTCCCTCCTGTGGTACCCTTCCTGCAGGCTCATCATGACATGACCCTCCAGCATGACAATGCCACCAGCCATACTGCTCGTTCTGTGTGTGATTTCCTGCAAGACAGGAATGTCAGTGTTCTGCCATGGCCAAGAGCCCGGATCTCAATCCCATGGAGCACATCTGGGACCTGTTGGATCGGAGGGTGAGGGCTAGGGCCACCCCCCATCTCACAGCAAGAACTGGCAAATCTGGTGCAGTCCATGAGGAGGCGATGCACTTCAGTACTTAATGCAGCTGGTGGCCAAACCAGATACTGACTTACTGTTGATTTTGACCCCCCTTTGTTCAGGGACACATTATTCAATTTCTGTTAGTCACATGTCTGTTGGACTTGTTCAGTTTGTGTCTCAGTTGTTGACTCTTGTTATGGTCATACAAATATTTACACATGTTAAGTTTGCTGAAAATAAACGCAGTTGACAGTGAGAGGACGTTTCTTTTTTTTGCTGAGTTTATGTGAACAACAGCTGGTGTACGATATCTAAGGAAGTCTCGGTTTTGCTCGCCTGGAGTAGACTATCTCATGATAAGCTGTAGACCACACTATCTACCTATAGTTTTCATCTATAATAAAGAAGTAACGTTAGGTGAGAAGCCTGATCGCGGAGACTGGGGTGAGACGCCTGATCGCGGAGACGGGGGTGAGACGCCTGATCGCGGAGACGGGGGTGAGACGCCTGATCGCGGAGACGGGGGTGAGACGCCTGATCGCGGAGACGGGGGTGAGACGCCTGATCGCGGAGACGGGGGTGAGAAGCCTGATCGCGGAGACTGGGGTGAGAAGCCTGATCGCGGAGACGGGGGTGAGAAGGGGATGAAGCTTTATGAGCTGTAACCGAAAAACTACTGGCATTTGGAAAGTTTGAGGTGAGGGAGAAAGTGTGGTGGAACAACTATTAGCATTGTTAAGTATCTTGCTAGCTGGATCGAATTTTCTGTTAGCTAGCCAGAGAAATGTTGAGCAACATTAGCCAACTTATCTGATCAAATAATTGAGTTTATGGTGTGAAAATTAGCTTGCTAGTAAAGTCAGACAGTTTTTGTTGTGTTGAATTTGACAGTAACACGTGTGTGAGTGAGGGGAGACTATACTTTATTTTTATTTTTTTTACTCCGTTATTTTTGCACACATAGCTTTGTGCGCTTTATTGATGTCTATGTGGCCACTACAATAGAGCAAAATGTAATGCCTGTTTGTTTCATTCTATTTCTACTTTAAGATGTTTGTTTTTTTCCTAAGTGCAATATTTATGTGTGTGGTCACAAGCGTTCTATTATAAAGGCTGTCATGGCTAACTGCAATAGTAACATTGGATTGCTTTCTTTACATTTTTTAGCTGTGAGTTAGGTTCACATTAACCACTTTTTTATTTACACACAGAGACTGATCATGTCGATCATGTTCTTTGTTGTTTAATTAGTTAAAAGCTGCATTTCCCCTAGCAGGGATTTTTAGTGTGTTTCAGTGCAACAAAAAGAAGAGTCACCTTTTTGGGCCCTCGCCAGTTTCCTGAAACTGGAAAGCACTCATCCAGAGGCGGCGCACCTAGGTGCCGGGGGCTTTAATGCAGGGGAACTTAAATCAGTTTTACCTCATTTCTATCAGGATGTTAAATGTGCAACCAAAGGGAAAAAAATTCAAGACCACCTTTACTCCACACACAGAGATGCGTACAAAGCTCTCCCTCGCCCTCCATTTGGCAAATCCGACCATAATTCAACTCTCCCGATTCCTGCTTTCAAGCTAAAATTAAAGCAGGAAGCACCAGTGACTCAGTCTATAAAAAAGTGGTCAGATGAAGCAGATGCTAAACTACAGGACTGCTTTGCTACCACAGACTGGAATATGTTCTGGGATTCTTCCGATGGCATTGAGGAGTACACCATCAGTCACTGGCTTTATCAATAAGTGCATTGATGACATCGTCCCAACAGTGACTGTACATATCCCAACCAGAAAACATGGTACAGGCAACATTCGCACCGAGTTAAAGGGTAGAGCTGCCGCTTTCAAGGATCGGGACTCTAACACAAAGTTTATAAGAAATCCCGCTATTCCCTCCGACGAACCCTCAAATAAGCAAAGCGTCAGTACAGGACTAAGATCAAATCGTACTACACCGGCTCTGACGCGCGTCGATTGTGTGGCAGGGCTTGCAAACTATTAGACTACAAAGGGAAGCACAACCAAGAGCTGCCCAGTGACACAAGCCTACAAGACGAGCTAAATAACTTCTATGCTCGCCTCGAGGCAAGTAACACTGAAACATGCATGAGAGCATCAACTGTTCCAGACGACTGTGTGATTACACTCTCCGCAGCCGTTGTGAGTAAGACCTTCAAACAGGTCATCATTCTCAAGGCTGCAGGGCCAGACTGATTACCAGGACGTGTACTCCGAGCATGCACTGACCAACTGGCAAGTGTCTTTTTCAACCTCTCCCTGCCTGAGTCTGTAATACCAACATGTTTCAAGCAGACCACCATGGTCCCTGTGCCGAAGAACACTAAGGTAACCTGCCTAAATCAACACCATTATTCCAGAAACCCTAGACCCACTCCAATTTGCATACCGCACCAACAGATTCACAGATGATGCAATCTCTGCACTCCACACTGCTCTTTCACACCTGGACAAAAGGATCACCTATGTGAGAATGCTATTCATTGACAATAGTTCAGTGTTCAACACCATCATTGTGCCCTCAAAGCTCATCTCTAAGTTAAGGACCTTGGGAGTAGACACCTCCCTCTGCAACTGGATCCTGGACTTCCTGACGGGTCGCCCCCAGGTGGTAATGGTAGGTAAGAACACATCCGCCACGCTGATCCTCAACACAGGGGCCCCTCGGGAATGCGTGCTCAGCCCCCTGCTGTACTCCCTGTTCACTCATGACTGCACGGCCAGGCACAACTCCAACACCATCATCAAGTTTGCTGATGACACAACATTGGTAGGCCTGATCACCGACAATGATGAAACGGCCTATAGGGAGGAGATCAGAGACCTGACCATGTGGTGCAAGGACAACAACCTCTCCCTCAACGTGATCAAGTGTGAACTACAGGAAAAGGACTACAGCAAAAGTGGACTACAGGAAAAGGAGGACTGAGCATGCCCCCATTCTCATCGATTAGGCTGTAGTGGAGCAGGTTGAGAGCTTTAAGTTCCTTTGCGTCCACATCGCCAACAAACTAGCATGGTCCAAGAACACCAAGACAGGCACGACAAAACCTATTCCCCCTTCAGGAGACTGGGTTCTCAGATCCTGAAAATGCTTTACAGCTGCACCATCGAGAGCATCCTGATGGGTTGCATCACTGCCTGTTATGGCAACTGCTCGGCCTCTGACCGCAAGGCACTACAGAGGGTTGTGCGTACGGCCCAATTCATTGTCTTTATTATGGATCCCCATAAGCTGCTGCCAAAGCAGCAGCTACTCTTCCTGGGGTCCAGCAAAATTAAGGCAGTTTATACAATTCTATAACATTACAATACATTCACAGATTTCACAACACACTGTGTGCCATCAGGCCCCTACTCCACCACTACCACATATCTACAGTACTAAATCCATGTGTATTTATAGTGCCTATTTCATCGTATATGTGTATGCATGTGTCTGGCCAATGTTTGTGTAGCTTCACAGTCTCCGCTGTTCCATAAGGTGTTGGGGTCTGTGAAGAGACCTCTTGTGGCATGTCTTCTGGGGTCTGCATGGGTATACCTCTCATAAATAAAAGTAGTGATGAAGTCTATCTCTCCTCCACATTCACCTAGGAGAGATTGACATGCATATTATCAATATTAGCTCTCGGTGTACATCCAAGGGCCAGCCGTGCTGCCCTGTTCTGAGCCAATTGCAATTTTCCTAAGTCCTTTTTAATGTCACCTGACCACACGACTGAACAGTACTCAAGGTGCGACAAAACTAGGGCCTGTAGGACTTGCCTTGTTGATAGTGTTGTTAAGAAGGCAGAACATTGCTTTATTATAGACAGACTTCTCCCCATCTTAGCTACTACTGCATCAATATGTTTTGACCATGACAGTTTACAAACTAGTGTTACTCCAAGCAGTTTAGTCATCTCAACTTGCTCAATTTCCATATTATTTATTACAAGATTTAGTTGAAGTTTAGGGTTTAGTGAGTGTTTTGTTCCAAATCCAATGCTTTTAGTTTTAGAAATATTTAAGGCTAACTTATTCCTTGCCACGCACTCTGAAACTAACTGCAGCTCTTTGTTGAGTGTTTCAGTCATTTCAGTTGCTGTAGTAGCTGACGTGTATAGTCTTAAGTCATCCGCATACTTAGAAACTCTGGCTTTACTCAATCAGTGGCATGTTGTTAGTAAAAATTGAAAAAAAGCACAGGGCCTAAACAGCTACCCTGGGGAATCGCTGATTTTAACTGGATTATATTTGATAGGCTTCCATTAAAGAACACCCTGTGTTCTGTTAGACAAGTAACTCTTTATCCACATTTATAACGGGGTGTAAAGCCATGACACATGACTTTTTCCAGCAGCAGACTATGATCAATAATGTCAAAAGCTGCACCGAAGTCTAACAAGACAGCCCCCACAATAATTTTATCTTCAAATTCTCTCAGCCAATCATCAGTCATTTGTGCTGTGCTTGTTGAGTGTCCTTCCCAATAAGAATGCTGAAATTCTGTTTTCAATTTGTTTACTGTAAAATAGCATTGTATCTGGTCAAATGCAATTTTTTTCCAGAAGTTAACTACGGGTTGGTAACAGGCTGATTGGTCGGCTATTTGAGCCAGTAAAGGGGGCTTTACTATTCTTGGGTAGCGGCATGACTTTGTGCCCTCAGGCCTGGAGGGAAGCTACACTCTCTAGTAGGCTTAAATTGAGAATGTGGCAAATAGGAGTGGCAATATCGTCTGCTATTATCCTCAGTAATTTTCCATCTAGATTGTCAGACCTCGGTGGCTTGTCATTGTTGATAGACAACAATAATCTTTTCACCTCTTCCACACTGACTTTACGGAAATCAAAAGTACAATTCTTGTCTTTCATAATTTGGTCTGATATACTTGGATGTGTAGTGTCAGCGTTTGTTGCTGGCGTGTCATCCCTAAGTTTGCTTATTTTGCCAATGAAAAAGTCATTAAAGTAGTTTGCAATATCAGTGGGCTTTATAGTGATGAATGAGCCATCTGATTCAATGAATAAAGGTGCCGGGTTGGCTTTTTTACCCAAAATTTCATTTAAGGTGCCCCAAAGCTTTTTACTATCATTCTTTATATAATTTCTTTGTTTCATAGTTTAGTTTCTTTTTATTTAGTTTAGTCACATGATTTCTTAATTTGCAGTATGTTTGCCAATCAGTTGGGCTGTCAGACTTAATTGCCATACCTTCTGCCTCATGCCTTTCAACCATACCATTTTTCAATTCCTCATCAATCCAAGGGGATTTAGCAGTTTTTACAGTCATTTTCTTAATGGGTGCGTGCTTATTAGTAACTGGAATAAGTTGTTTCATTACACACCACAGACCAGCAAATTTTCTTTACATCATCAACATATGAATCACTACAAAACTTCTTGTATGACCTCTTATACACTGTTATGCCCAGCCTTTGGAACTGTGGTTTTCCTAGGTATGGCTATTATATTGTGATCACCACATCCTATGGATTTGGATGCTGCTTTAAAGTACATTTCTGCAGCATTAGTAAAGATGTGATCAATACTTGAAGATTTCATTTCTGTGCTGTTTGTAACTACCCTGGTACCCAGAAAATATAATTCTCTGTTGATATCACATACATTTATCAACCATTTCACACATATTATCCAGAAACTGACTGTTAGCACTTGGTGGGCTATAGCAGCTTCCCACAAGAATGGGCTTTAGGTGAGGCAGATGAACCTGTAGCCGTATTACTTCAAAAGTATTTAACATTATATATTCTCTAAGCTGTACAGGAATGTGGTTCTGACTATAGACCGCAGCACCACCTCCGTTGGCATTTCTGTATTTTCGGTAGATGTTATTAACCATGTATTGCTACCACTGTATCATCAAAGGTATTATCTAAGTGAGTTTCAGAGATAGTCAGAATATGAATGTCATCTGTTACAAACAAGTTATTGACTTCGTGGACCTTGTTTCTTAGGCTACATATTTTAATATGGGCTATTTTTAGCACTTTTCTGGGTTGCTTGATTGTTTTTAATTCTTTACTGGGAAGCTTGTCAGAGGTAGACTTACTCATGTTATTTACATTGGAGCTGATAGTGCAGGGTGAGCTGCATAAAGTGGTCTTCCTACTATTGCACACCGCCTTAGTGCTAACAGTGTAACTCTGGTTTATAGGCTCATGATTACTGTTTACAATAGCTGTAGGATAAACCGATGTATTCGGTGCAATTAGGGGTACATAAATTAAATGACTTACATTGTTTGCCAATGCCCGTAAGATCATGTACATTTGATGCAGCATTATTGTCACAATGGTAGTGGAGAGCCGACACGGCGGCAAAACTTCCACTAGACCAGAGCGGCGTCCGGCTACTGGGGTGGAAGAAAAATAAAAAGTAGGTGGGCGTGGGTTCCCCAGTAGCTTGTGTAGGTTTGCTACTTGCTTGCTAAGAGTAGCTACTTCCCTCCTGTCATGACGTTGGCCTGGGGGGTAGGTTTATGACGGTCATAAATATCTCTTCCCCCCCTTTTTCCTCTCTCTACCCTACTGAGGTTACATTTGCAAAATCCTTGGTTAAAACCTCTTGCAGCTCCCCCCCTACTTTGTGCAATTTCCGCCTGAAGACATACCCAAATCTAACAGCCTGTAGCTCAGACACAGAACCAAGGATATGCATATTCTTGGTAACATTTGAAAGACAACACTCTGAAGTTTGTGTAAATGTGAATTGAATGTAGGAGAATAACACACAATAGATCTGGTTTAGATAAAATGATGAAAAAAAAACATACGTTTCTTTTTTTTTTTTGTATCATGATGGGGACAATTTCAGTGAAAAATATAAGAGGGCAACAGTACTTGTGCAAAGTTTCAGAATGATAACTTCCAAAATGAGTGTGCTACATGACATTTATCATGAAGTCACCCAGGTGTCCCACACAAGTGGCCCAAATGTACCCAAGTGGCCAAATTGGTGAAGGTATACATTTTGAAACAAATAACTATATACAAAATACCAAAATGGTATTCTAACACCCCCCCCCCCCCCCCAAAAAAAAACTTTTTTTTTAATGTATTGATTAAAAAATACGGGGAAAGAAAATATACATTTACAAAATAACATGGGTAACTATTTACACACTTTCAATATTTGGAAGACCCTCAGTCCTCTATCAAATCAAATCAATTTATATAGCCCCAGCCTAAAACCCCAAACAGCAAGCAATGCAGGTGTAGAAGCACGGTGGCTAGGAAAAACTCCCTAGAGAGGCAAAAACCTGGGAAGAAACCTAGAGAGGAACCAGGCTATGAGGGGTGGCCAGTCCTCTTCTGGCTGTGCCGGGTGGAGATCACAGTGGTTGTAGAGGGTGCAACAGGACAGCACCTCAAGATAAAAAATGAACAGTTTAGGGTTCCATAGCCGCAGGCAGAACAGTTGAAACTGTAACAGCGGCAAGGCCAGGTGGACTGGGGACAGCAAGGAGTCATCGTGCCAGGTAGTCCTGACGCATGGTCCTAGGGCTCAGGTCCTCCGAGAGAGAGAGAATTAGACAGAGCATACTTAAATTCACACAGGACACCGGATAAGACTCCCATTCGGAGTCACTGTGAAAGAAAATGTTCAGTTAGAATAGTTTCACATATGAGCCCTGTATCAACAGGTATAATAAACAGATATATATAGAGAGTTGAAGGTTGAATATATTATTATATTATTATTACCTGCTAGATCTACTGTCTCTATTATATTACAACCGATCAGCTGTATCTACTGTCTCCATTTCACTTTGGCCATTGATGTGGTCCTGCCCTCTCCTCAACAGCCTCAAATAGGCTATTTCATGTGGGTTATACCCATATTGCTTCTAAAATTTAAAAAAATCACAAATAATATTTTATATTATTAATTTCAAACAAGGGCATTAGCATGATAAGAATTTACCAATCCAAAACGATGTCCTCTCCCGTTCAAAAAATATTCCTCCACAATCGCTAAATGAAGCGTCCTACAACAATCTCTGTCTCACCTTCCCAATCAATTTATTCTAAAGTTGTGTGTACGTCTGTATATCTAGACTTGACTTAGTCGCCATAATGATTGATATATAAACAGCTGAATCTGCGCGTTCACCAAACAATGCAATGCGTAATTTGTGTTTCTCCTTCCGGTATGAAAATTCAATAGCGCATGACTCTCTTTACGCTGGAGCTTACTACATGGGTTGGTCTTGCAACACATACACATGTCGTATTGCCCTTTAGCTCAGCTCATCTACCCAGCTAGATTTCAAGACGATCAGTGGTCATTGGGTTAAAAGAGAGTCAATCAACGAAACAGCAGGCAAATCATTGGTGCACAATGATGTCATTACTTGTTGTCTTCAAATCGGTTTCTTTCAGTCAATACGTCCGGCGAAATGGCCCATCACGTTTGATTGTGTTACAAACAAACCAGTTGATTGCAGTGAAACCAAACATGAATGGAAAAGTCACGTTCTGTTTGGGTGAGACGGAATTCACACAAGCGGTTCACAAAATGTTTTGTGTTAGGCTATAAAAACGGATTTTATCAAACAAAAGATCATTCATTGTGTAACAATGAGCAATGGAATTGCAAACGGACGAAGATCGTCAAAGGTAAACTATTTATTTTAATGCAGTTTGTGATTATGTTACCCCTGTGCTGGTTTTAAAAAATTATGTTTTATGGGGTTCTATGCTCAGATAATCGCATCGTATTCTTTCGCAGTTAATCATTTTTTAAATCTGACAACGCAGTTGGATTAGCAAGATTCTAGGCTTTCGATACACGTGAGACACTTGTATTTTCATGAATGTTTAATATGACTATTTATGTTACGCAAACGAGGGTTAGGAAGGAACAGACGAGTATCCCGTCTATCACACAATGACGTTACTACAACTTATCCAATTGACCACCAGAGACATTCTTCAAAGGACAGTGGACTCAGTTTGGCAACACGGTCTTCCATCTACCACCAACCTACTGAAGCGCAGCTCAGAGTAAATATTTATTGCATTTTCCTTTTCCAAATGGGCGGTAATTTAGAATGCATCAGATACTGTATTTACGATAGCACAGCTTCTCCCTGTGTCCCTCAGTCTTCCCGCTCTTTCACACAAACCCAGCCCTTTTCCTTTGTGTAACAAGCTGTCATATCTGTTCCTCCCGCTAGGGACGTTTTCCTTTATGATGTCATTTTTAATCAAGTTATGATTTAAATATGTGTAGTTCTGTGTGATTAGTTAGGTATTTAGTAAATAAATAATTAAACCCAATTTTGTATTGCTGATTCAACTTGTTTGCTAGGGTTTGTGCAGATAACTAAGAATTTACAACTTTCAGATGAGACTGAATTAAGGAGACGATTAATGTTGACTGCTATTGATGTAAAATATTACTTGGTCTTTAAGAGTTTATTCGGAAGAATAAATAAATATTATTTTGTGGTGCCCGACTCTCTAGTTAATTACATTTACATGATTAGCTCAATCAGGTAATAAAAATGACAGAGAAATAATTTTATAGAATAGCATGTCATATCATTTAATCCGGCATAGCCAAAGACACGACACTCCTGTAGTCCTCCGCAAGCATTTGCATATTATGTCTGAGCAGTGGAACGCAAACTGTTTGGAGTGGGATAGTTTGGTGTTAAAGGGATAGTTTGGGTGTTAGAGAGTGTTTGTTAAAGGGATAGTATGGTATTGAAGGGATCGTTTGGCTGCAAAAAGGTAGTTTGCTACAGTCAGTTAGAATGTGGATTGTGGATGGGGATTGTGGTTATATACAGGCTAACTGGCAAGGAAGCTAGCTGGTGACATGAAGGCTGGCTAACTGGTTAGCTGGCTACGCCTATGTTTTGAAAGACTGGCCAGCAGGATAGTGACAGGCAAAAGTTGAGTGTGTATGAGAGAGTTGCTGGCTATTTTACATCTCTCTCTGTGTCTCTGTCTCTGTGTGTGTGACAGGAGATCTGCTAACAATCACAGACAGCGCTGCAGCTAACAATACTCAATGAAGACTCATATACACACTAGAGGTCGACCGATTAATCGGAACGGCCGATTTAATTAGGGCCGATGTCAAGTTTTCATAACAATCGGAAATCGTTCATTTTTACACCTTTATTTCATCTTTATTTAACTAGGCAAGTCAGTTAAGAACACATTCTTATTTTCAATGACGGCCTAGGAACTGTGGGTTAACTGCCTTGTTCAGGGGCAGAACGACAGAGTTTTACCTTGTCAGCTCAGGGATTCAACCTTGCAACCTTACGGTTAACAAGTCCAACACACTCACCACCTGCCTCACAAGGAGACTGCCTGTTACGCGAATGCAGTAAGAAGCCAAGGTAAGTTGCTAGCTAGCATTAAACTTAATCAATCATAATCACTAGTTATAATTACACATGGTTGATGATATTACTAGTTTATCTAGCGTGTCCTGCGTTGCATATAATCGATGCGGTGCGTATTCGTGAAAAAGGATTGTCGTTGCTCCAAACGTGTACCGAACCATAAACACCAATGCCTTTTTTTAAATCAATACACAGAAGTATATATTTTTAAACCTGCATATTTAGCTAAAAAAAATCCAGGTTAGCAGGCAATATTAACCAGGTGAAATTGTGTCACTTCTCTTGCGTTCATTGCACGCAGAGTCAGGGTACAGTGGGGCAAAAAAGTATTTAGTCAGCCACCAATTGTGCAAGTTCTCCCACTTAAAAAGATGAGAGGCCTGTAATTTTCATCATAGGTACACCTCAACTATGACAGACAAAATTAGAAAACAAAATCCAGAAAATCACATTGTAGGATTTTTAATGAATTTATTTGCAAATTATGGTGGAAAATAAGTATTTGGTCAATAACAAAAGTTTATCTCAATACTTTGTTATATACACTTTGTTGGCAATGAGAGGTCAAATGTTTTCTGTAAGCCTTCACAAGGTTTTCACACACTGTTGCTGGTATTTTGGCCCATTCCTCCATGCAGATCTCCTTGCACTCTTACTTTCTTATCCAATACTTTTGTTTTTGCATTATTTAAACCAAATTGAACATGTTTCATTATTTATTTGAGGCTAAATTGATTTTATTGATGTATTATATTAAGTTAAAATAAGTGTTCATTCAGTATTGTTGTAATTCTCATTATTACAAATCAATTTAAAAAATCAACCGATTAATCGGTATCGGCTTTTTTTCTCCTCCAATAATTGGTATCGGCGTTGAAAAATCATAATTCGTCGACCTCTAATACACACGCATGCATGCATACAATACATTTATAAAACCATAATTCTTGGAGTCTAAATATTTACTAGTTGAACAGTTAAGGGACTCCTGCTACTATGCTGAGCTTAGGCTAGATAAGTTTTTGTTCTCTCTCTCTCTCACTCACGCGCACACACACTTATCTAGTTGTATCATTCGTTTTCTCAGGGGTGGAGAAGCTCTGGGCTCCCAGCAGGCTTTGCAATGTGCATTATTTATGGTGTTGCCTTGGTGATTGGCTTGGTGGGTGGGACAAGACAGCTGGTAGGCAGAGATCCTCATACCTGTAAGAATATGTGTGTGTCTGGTCCAGCTCTGTGTTTAATAGTTATCATATGAGGAGTGAGTACTTCAGTGGTGAGGTCACTGACCAGCCCTTTCCCTGTAGTTTACTCTGGATAAGCACAGAGAGGGGGAGAAAGAGAGAGAGAGAGTTCATGGGTGGGGTACTTAGACTAGTCAAAGTACTTAGACTAGTCTCTCTCTCATACACACTTCCCTTTTATTCTCAGAGAAAAATAAATATGAAGGGAGAGGGAGAGACAGAAGGAGAAAGGGCAAAGGGTAGATGGTGCTGACAGATATGGCAGATCTGCTCCTAAGCAACTTTGCAGTATTTTTTTTTTTTTTTTTTTTGTGTGTTATTTCTTGCATTATTTGCCCAGACATTTTTGGGGGTTTTCAGTACATCGAGCAAACAGGAATAAAGAACTATCTGGGAAGAAGAACAGTGATAAACTACCCATGGTGTGATTGTGATAACGTACAGAAATTCAAGTCCTTTTGTTCACCCAATCTAGAATACCTCACAATCAAATGCCGACCGTATTACCTCCCAAGATAATTCTCTTTGGTTATAGTCACAGCTGTGTATATTCCCCCTCAAGCCGATACCACGATGGCCCTCAAAGAACTACATTGGACTTGCAGTGCAAGTGCAAACTTGAAACCATATCCTGAGGCCGCATTTATTGTAGCTGGGGATTTTAACAAAGCAGATTTGAGGAAAACACTACCAAAGTTCTATCAACACATTGACTGTACTACTCACACTGGTAAATCATTGGACCACTGCTATTCAACTTTTTGAAATACATACAAGGCCCTCCCTTCGGCAGATCTGATCATGGCTCCATTTTGCTCCTCCCTTCCTATAGGCAGATATTCTCAAACAGGAAGTACCCGTGCTAAGGTCTATTCAAAAGAGAAATTGGAATCCACACTTCAAGATTGTTTTGACCACGCACACTAGGATATGTTCCGGGTAGCTTCTGAGAATAACATTGACGACTACACGGATATGGTGACTGAGTTCATTAGGAAGTGTATAGGAGATGTTGTACTCACTGTGACTATTAAAACCTACCCAAACCAGAAACCGTGGATAAATGGCAGCATTCGCGCAAAACTGAAAGCACGAACCACCGCATTTAACCATGGATTGGTGACTGGGAATATGGCCTAATACAAACAGTGTAGTAGTTATTCCCTCCGTAAGGCAATCAAACAGGCAAAACGTCAGTACAGAGACAAAGTAAAGTCGCAATTCAACGGCTCAGACACGAGACGTATGGGTCTACAGACAATCACGGACTACAAAGGGAAAACCAGCCACGTTGCGGACACCGTCTTGCCTCCAGACAAGCTAAACACCTTCGCCCACTTTGAGGATAACACAGTGCCACCGATGCAGCCCGCTACCAAGGACTGTGGGCTCTCCTTCTCCGTGGCCGACATGACTAAGACATTTAAGCACGTTAACCCTCGTAAGGCTGACTGCACAGACGACATCCCTAACTGTGTCCTCAGCATGCGCAGACCAGCTGGCTGGAGTGTTTACGGACATATTCAATCTCTCCCTATCCCAGTCTGCTGTCCCCTCTTGCATCAAGATGTCCACCATTGTTCCTGTACCCAAGAAAGCAAAGGTAACAGAACCAAATGACTATCGCCCTGTAGCACTCACTTCTTTCACCATGAAGTGCTTTGAGAGGCTAGTTAAGGAACATATCACCTCTACCTTACCTGATGCTATAGACCCTCTTCAATTTGCTTACCGCCCCAATAGATCCACAGACAATGCAATCACAATCACACTTCCCTATTCCATCTGAACAAGAGGGATACGTACAGTTGAAGTCGGAAGTTTACAAAAACCTAGGTTGGAATCATTAAAACTTGTTTGTCAACCACTCCACAAATTTCTTGTTAACAAACTATAGTTTTGGCAAGTCGATTAGGATATCTACTTTGTGCATGACACAAGTAGTTTTTCCAACAATCGTTTACAGACAGATTATTTCATTTATAATTCACTGTATCACAATTCTAGTGGGTCAGAAGTTTACATGCACTAAGTTGACTGTGCCTTTAAACAGCTTGGAAAATTCCATAAAATGATGTCATAGCATTAGAAGCTTCTGATAGGCTAATTGACGTAAATTGAAGGTGTACCTGTGGATGTATTTCAAGGCCTACATTCAAACTCCGTGCCTCTTTGCTTGACATCATGGGAAAATCAAAAGAAATCAGCCATCAGACATCAGAAAAATAATTGTAGACCTCCACAAGTCTGGTTCATCTGTACAAACAATAGTATGCATCTGTACAAACAACACCATGGGACCACACAGCCGTCATACCGCTCAGGACAGAGACGCATTCTGCCTCTTAGAGATGAACGTACTTTGGTGCGAAAAGTGCAAATCCACCCCAGAACAACAGCATATATCCACAGTTAAACAAGTCCTATATATCGACATAACCTGAAAGGCCATTCAGCAAGGATGAAGCCACTGCTCCAAAACCATTATAAAAGACAGATTACGGTTTACAACTGCACATGGGGACAAAGATCGTACTTTTTGGAGAAATGTCCTCTGGTCTGATGAAACAAAAATAGATCTGTTTGGCCATAATGACCATCGTTATGTTTCGAGGAAAAAGGGGGAGACTTGCAAGCCGAAGAACACCATCCCAGCCGTGAAGCACGGGAGTGGCAGCATCCTGTGGTTGGGGTGCTTTGCTGCAGGACGGACTGGTGCACTTCACAAAATAGATGGTTTCATGAGGATGGAAAATTGTAGACATATTGAAGCAACCTCTCAAGACGTCAGTCAGGAATTTAAAGCTTGGTCGCAAATGGGTCTTCCAAATAGACAATGACCCCAATCATACTTCCAAAGTTGTGGCAAAATGGCTTAAGGACAACAAAGTCAAGGTATTGGAGTGGCCATCACAAAGCCCTGACCTCAATCCTATAGAAAATGTGTGAGCAGAACTGAAAAGGTGTGTGCGAGGCCTGACTCAGTTACACCAGCACTGTCAGGAGGAATGGGCCAAAATTCACCCAACTTATTGTGGGAAGCTTGTGGAAGACTACCTGAAACGTTTGACCCAAGTTAAACAATTTAATGGCAATTGCTACCAAATACTAATTGAGTGTGTGTGAACTTCTGACCCACTGGGAATGTGATGAAATAAATAAAAGCTGAAATTAATCTTTCTCTCTACTATTATTCTGATATTTCACATTCTTAAAATAAAGTGGTGATCGTAATTGACCAAAGACAGGGAATTATTACTAGGATTAAACATCAGGAATTGTGAAAAACTGAGTTTAAATGTATTTGGCTAAGATGTATGTAAACTTCTGACTTCAACTGTATGTAAGAATGCTGTTCATTGACTATAGCTCAGCATTCAATACCATAGTATCCTCCAAATTCATAAAATAAACTTGGGGCCCTGGGTCTGAACCCCACCTTGTGCAACTGGGTCCTGGATTTCCTGACTGGCTGCCCCAGGTTGGAAACAACACCTTTACTTTGATGATCATCAACACAGGGGCCCCACAAGGGTGCGTGCTCAGCCCGCTCCTGTACTCCCTGTTCACCCATGACTACGTGGCCACGCACGCCTCCAACTCAATCATCAAGTTTGCAGATGACACAACAGTAGTAGGCCTGATTACCAACAATGACGAGATGGCCTACAGGGAGGAGATGAGAGCCCTGGGAGATTGGTGCCAGGAAAATAACCTCTCACTCAACGTCAATAAAAATAGATGATTGTGGAGCACGACCCTATCCACATTCAACAGTGGAGAAAGTTCAAGTTGATCGGCATACACATCACTGACGATCTGAAATGTTCCACCCACACAGACCGTGGGGTGAAGGAGCAACAGCGCCTCTTCAACCTCAGGAGGCTGAAGAAATGTGGCTTGTCACCTGAAACCCTCATAAACTTTTACAGATGCACAATTGAGATTATCCTGTCGGGTCTATCACAGCCTGGTACGGCAACTGCACCGCCATGCAGCTGCAGGACTTTCCAGTGATTTCCAACGCATCACTGGGGGCAAAATACCTGCCCTCCAAGACACCTACAGCACCTGATGTCACAGGAAGGCCAAAAAGATCATCAAGGACATCAACCACCCGTGATACCACCATCACCCATATGGTGAGGTCAGTACAGGTGCATCAAAGCTGGGACCGAGAGGCTGAAAAACAGCTTCTATGGCCGGCTTCCACCCAGTTACGCAACCCTGCATCTTAGAGGCTGCTGCCCTATATACATAGACTTGGAATCACTGGCCGCTTTAATAATGGAACACTAGTCACTTTTAATAATGTTTACATACTGCTTTACTCATCACGTGTAAATACTGTATTCTATTTTAAAGTATTTTAGTCCATGCCACTCCGACATTGCCCAATCTAATATTTCTATATTTCTTAATTCCATTCTTTTACTTTTAAGATTTGTGTATATTGATGTGAATTGTTTTAGATACTACAGCACTGTTGGAGCTAGGAACACAAGCATTTTGCTACACCCGCAATAACATCTGCTAAATATATGTATGTGACCAATACAATGGGATTTGATTTTAAAAAATAGGGATCAGCTTCAAACAGGTTCTTGTGAATAATGGAGCTCTGAGTATTCATCAGGACTTCTTCGCTTCCTTGCTTTCTACTCCTATATCCATCGCACCCCCTTCCCTCCTCAACACACACACACACACACACACATCTTCAGAGGCAGAGGAGAACTCGTCAGTGTGAGCGTCTCTCTAGGCACGGTTAAACGAATGGACAGCAGATGAAAAGAGAGCGATGCAAAGAAAGAGAAAGAAGATGGATCTTTTTCTTCTTTGTGATTCAAACAATCGCCTGGTGGAAGTCATGATGATGTCATGGTGATGGAGTGTCAAGGAGGAGAGGAGAAGGGGGAGCCACAGTAGAATGTTGGGTGCACCCCACCCTAAGAATCTGCTGGCGACTAGATTCCTGTGATATCATCTCTAGGCACCCAGGGAGACCCGGGACACACACACACACACACACACACACACAGGGTGTATGTTAAAGTGCATCTAAAGGCCTCCTCAGGTTGACATTTTTAAGACTCCAATGCACACTGATTTATCAACACTGGCTTGTGTGTGTTTCTCTTAAACTGACATTAAGCTCACTTAGTTATTAGGAGGACAGACCACTCAGTGCCGGGCTAGAAAGCATATTGGGATTGAATGCACTTTCTGTCGTCCAGTGAAAGAAAGAACAAAATCAATAAATATATTTGACAAACACCTCTTTTGTTTCTTTTTTCTCTGCTTCCGTCCAGCCCTCACTCTCTTTCCACCCACTTAGTTATTGAAGGAATAATCAATAACTTTTAGGACAATATGTGTTAGTCCGGTTTGGTCATGGTGATGTAGTTGGTGGTCATGATGATCTAGTTGGTCGATCGTGATGATGGTGATTTAGTTGGTCGTCATTTTTATTTCACCTTTATTTAACCAGGTAGGCTAGTTGAGAACACCTTTATTTAACCAGGTAGGCTAGTTGAGAACACCTTTATTTAACCAGGTAGGCTAGTTGAGAACACCTTTATTTAACCAGGTAGGCTAGTTGAGAACACCTTTATTTAACCAGGTAGGCTAGTTGAGAACACCTTTATTTAACCAGGTAGGCTAGTTGAGAACAAGTTCTCATTTACAACTGCGACCTGGCCAAGATAAAGCATAGCAGTGTGAACAGACAACACAGAGTTACACATGGAGTAAACAATTAACAAGTCAATAACACAGTAGGGGAAAAAAAAGAACAAAAAAAGGGGAGTCTATATACATTGTGTGCAAAAGGCTCTGGAGGTAGGCGAATAATTACAATTTTGCAGATTAACACTGGAGTGATAAATGATCAGATGGTCATGTACAGGTAGAGATATTGGTGTGCAAAAGAGCAGAAAAGTAAATAAATAAAAACAGTATGGGGATGAGGTAGGTAAAAATGGGAGGGCTATTTACCTGCTCAGATAGCAGATGTTTGAAGTTGGTGAGGGAGATAAAAGTCTCCAACTTCAGCGATTTTTGCAATTCGTTCAAGTCACAGGCAGCAGAGAACTGGAACGAAAGGCGGCCAAATGAGGTGTTGGCTTTAGGGATGATCAGCGAACAAAAAAATCAGTGTACACTGAACAAAAATATAAAAACAAAAGGTGTTGGTCCCTAGAAGATCCCAGAAATGTTCCGTATGCACAAAATGCTTATTTCTCTCATAATTTGTTGACAAATTAGTTTACATCCTTGTTAGTGAGGATTTCCCCTTTGTCAACATAATTAATCCACCTGACAGGTGTAGCATATCAAGAAGCTGCTGGGAACAATATAAGGTCACTCTAAGATATGTAGTATTGTCACACAACACAATGTCACAGATGTCTCAAGAGTGTGCAATTGGCATGCTAACTGCAGGAATATCTACCAGCACTGTTGCCAGAGAATTGATTGCTCATATCTACCATAAGCCGCCTCCAACATCGTTTTAGAGAAATTGTCCGTACATCCAACCGGCCTCGCAACTGCAGGCGTGTATGTCGTCGTGTGGGCGAGCGGTTTGCTGATGTCAACTTTGTGAGCCCCACCTCCACCACGGGGCATTCTGTTATGGTATGGGCAGGCATAAGCTACGGACAACGAACACAGTTGTATTTTATCAATGGCAATTTGAATGCACAGAAATACTGTGACGAGATCCTGAGGCCCATTTGTTACGCCCATTTATTTTTATGTATCTTTTACCAACAGATGCATATCTGTATTCCCAGTCATGTGAAATCCATAGATTGGGGCCTAATTCATTTATTTCAATTGACTGATTTCTTTATATGAACTGTAACTCAGTAAACTCTTTGAAATTGCTGCATTAGTATTTTGTTCAGTATAGTTGGTCAGTCAAGGTGATGTAGTTGGTCAGTCAAGGTGATGTAGTCGGTCGGTCGTGGTTGTGATTTTTCTCCGTTTGGCATCATTTCATGCTCTTAGGCATGAGAGAACACTGCAGTATCATAGAAGCTGGTACACACACACAGGAGTATGTCTTCTGTGCCTGTAGTGAGACAAGGTGGTGTGTGTGTGTGTGTGCGAGAGAGAATGGGGCATGAAAAGAGAAGAGGGAGCATGAGCTTTCTGGTTTTGGTCTGTGTGAATTGGTTAATTTAATTGTGTGTGTGTGAATAGAGTGAGAGTCTTCCTGTCACTGTCCATCCATCAACACTGTAACCCCAGGCAACCAGAGGGGGCAGGACAGTGTGCTATGGCAGCACCACAACCTTATTTTTTCTCTTTACTTTCTCACTCACCTCTCTCTCACTGTTTCTCTCGCACTCACTGTCTCACTCACCTCTCTCTCACTGTTTCTCTCGCACTCACTGTCTCACTCACCTCTCTCTCACTGTTTCTCTCGCACTCACTGTCTCACTCACCTCTCTCACTGTTTCTCTCCCACTCACTGTCTCTCTCTCACACACACTATCTCACTGTCTCACTCACCTCTCTCTCACTGTTTCTCTCCCACTCACTGTCTCTCTCACCTCTCTCTCACTGTTTCTCTCCCACTCACTGTCTCACTCACCTCTCTCACTGTTTCTCTCCCACTCACTGTCTCTCTCTCTCTCTCTCTCTCTCTCTCTCTCACGGTTTCTCTCCCACTCACTCTCTCTCTCTCTCTCTCACGGTTTCTCTCCCACTCACTGTCTCTCTCTCACACACACTATCTCACTGTCTCTCTCTCTCTCTCTCACGGTTTCTCTCCCACTCACTGTCTCTCTCACACTCTCTCACTGTCTCACTGCATGTCCAGTTCAGGCTTGGTTGTTCCTCACTCATGTGAAAAAGTACCCTCCCATCCTCCTCTGCTCCCCCCCAGCCAGCAGGTGCTATGCTATGCGGCCCCCTCTCTCTAATTGTGTGTTTGGCCGTGTCCTCTCTGCCATCTGCTTGGGCCTGTTGTGGGACTTCTGGGAGTGGGACAAACACACGCATGCACACATACACACAGTCAAGTTTTCTTTATGAAACTAGCTATTTTCAAATAATAAGCGTTCTGTCCTCAGACATATTATTCATACAGTCATTTATAGTGATAATTTATTTGTATAGTGCTTTTCAATACAAGAATACAAGAAACCGTGCTTCACATCATAAAGTCAAAGAAACAAAGACAGGAGGACAGAGAATGACAGAAAGATAGATAATCATATTGAAATCATACAGTGCATTCGGAAAGTATTCAGACCCCTCAACTTTTCCCACAATCGTTTTTTTCCCCCATCAATCTACACACACTACCCCATAATGACAAAGCGAAAAATGTTTTTTATACATTTTTGCTCATTTATATCACATTTACATACGTATTCTAACCCTTTACTCAGGACTTTGTTGAAGCACCTTTGGCAGGGATTTACAGCCTTGAGTCTTCTTGGGTATGACGCTGCAAGCTTGGTACACCTGTATTTGGGGAGTTTCTCCCATTCTTCTCAGCAGATTCTCTAAAGTTCTATAAGGTTGGATGTGGAACGTTGCTGCACAGCTATTGTCAGGTCTCTCCAGAGATGTTAGATTGGGTTCAAGTCCGGGCTCTGGCTGGGCCTCTCAAGGACATTCAGAGACCTGTCCCGAAGTCGCTCCTGCATTGTCTTGGCTGTGTGCTTCGGGTCGTTGACCTATTGGAAGGCGAACCTTTGTCCCAGACTGAGGTCCTGAGCGCTCTGGAGCAGGTTTTCATCAAGGATCTCTGTACTTTGCCCCATTCATCTTTCCCTCGATCCTGACGAGTCTCCCAGTCCCTGCCTCTGAAAAACATCCCCACAGCATAATGCTGCCACCACCATGCTTCACCGTAGGGATGGTGCCACCACCATGCTTCACCGTAGGGATGGTATTGGCCAAGTGATGAGCGGTGCCTGGTTTCCTCCAGATGATTTGGACAAGTTTGTGTTCTACTTTGTTTGAGAATTTAAATAAACCAAGAACCACATGTATCCGAGAACTGTCTGCTCTCATTTACTTGAGACTTAAGTGTGTGTGTGTGTGTGTGTGTGTGTGTGTGTGTGTGTGTGTGTGTGTGTGTGTGTGTGTGTGTGTGTGTGTGTGTGTGTAAATATACATTTGAAGTCTGTCTCTCTCTGTCCTAGGTACTGGCTCATTAACATGGTGGGACAACAATACAATTGTATCTCTTTTTTTCTCCCCTATCTTTCTTGCTTTCTTGCTTCCTTAATTTTTCTCTTTCTGTTCTTTCTTTTCCTTCAAATGTTTTCATCTCACACATACAAACACACACAAAATGATGAGGGAACAGTTGTGTAGGCTCGATCTCCATACTCATTAGCTCCAATAGGAGGGGGTCTCTGTCTCCTCAACTCCCCAGGGATGGTGAGGTTTTCTGGGCTTGGTGTATAGAGGCATCTCCTCTCCTCCCCTGCTGGCTGTGGAGGTTTAGCTAATTCTGCTGATCATCAGGGAGGAACCCCAACAGGCTAACCCTCTGTAGCTCTCTGTCAGACAACAAAACTGTGTGTGTATGTTTTGTACGTTCTGAAATTGGTCACAAAATGTTAAAAAATCAGATGGGTGAGACAGGGATGTAATCCAACCCTGTTTGATATCTATAGCGTCAGCTCAGTCAGTGGAAAGCACCAGGGATGCGTCTCAAACGGCACCCCATTCCCTACATAGTGTACTAGTTTTGACCAGAGCCCTAATTCCCCTGGTCAAATTTGTGCACTATACAGGGATTAGGGTGCCGTTTGGGATGTAGCCCAGGTTGTTCCGTTATTAGTCACTTCCCCAGATCTCGTCTGCTCTCTGTGTGTGTGTGTGTGCGTGTGCGTGTGCGTGTGTGTGTGATGACAGGGTTGTATGTGTAAACTGACAGTGGAGTCTGAAATGTGAGCCCTTCCTTGTGTCGGCTCGCCTGAGGAGGATTTGGGTGGGTGTTGGCTGGGGAGGGGTGGGGGTGAGACGGGGGAGGATGTGTTTGATGTCTGAAGGAGGGAGGGAGGATGGAAAGTAGGGAGGAGATGACAAAGGTGCACTAGAGTTACAGAACCCTATGAAGAGTGTGTGTTTGATCCACCTTGTGACCAGCTGCTGTCTTTGTCACCAGAGCTGTGTGTGTGTGTGCATTTGTTTCATACATCTGTTTAGTGTTTGTGTGACAAATCTACTGTAGTTCCACACTTTCATGACATGTGAGCCACAAACCCCACCTCCTACCCCATGACTCGTTCTGACATCACAGGCTGTGACCTCATGATGACTAAAAGGCAGCAGAGAAGACCAAGTCCAAACATATCAGCACGGAACCTCCTATACGCACACCTACACACACTCTCTCTCACACTCACTTTCTCTTTCACCCAGACAATCTCTCTCCCACAAACTGCATGGCATTTGGACTTAGACTAGCTGTTATAGTTAGAGGAACACTGAGGACGGAGGAGACCGAAGCTGAAGCCAAGATCAGTTCCAGCCTGACAGACAGACTGAGGTAAGGCCAAACAGAACCTAGCCACTGCTAATGTAACATAGCCATCACTGTGTCTGCTTAGAAGTACACTATTTATTTCTATTGAACCTTTATTTAACTAGGCAAGTCAGTAAAGAACAAATTCTTATTTACAATGACGGCCTATCGGGGAACAAGTGGGTTCACTCCCTTGATCAGGGAAGAACGTCATATTTTACCTTGTCAGCTCGGGGATTCGAACCAGCAACCTTTCGGGTTACTGGCCCAATGCATTAACCACTAGGCTACCTGCCGCCCCACTAGCTTCATTCACTGTCAAAATCGAATCAAATTTGATTGGTCACATACAGTTGAAGTTGGAAGTTTACATACACCTTAGCCAAATACATTTAAACTCAGTTTTTCACAATTCCTGACATTTAATCCTAGTAAAAATTCCCTGTCTTCGGTCAGTTAGGATCACCACTTTATTTTAAGAATGTGAAATGTCATAATAATAGTAGAGAGAATTATTTATTTCAGCTTTTATTTCTTTCATCACATTCCCTGTGGGTCAGACGTTTACATACACTCAATTAGTATCATTGCCTTTAAATGGTTTAACTTGGGTCAAATGTTTCAGGTAGCCTTCCACAAGCTTACCACAATAAGTTGGGTGAATTTTGGCCCATTCTTCCTGACAGAGCTGGTGTAACTGAGTCAGGTTTGTGGGCCTCCTTGCTCACACAGACCTTTTCAGTTCTGCCCACAGATTTTCTATAGGATTGAGGTCAGGGCTTTGTGATGGCTTTGTTGTCCTTAAGCCATTTTGCCACAACTTTGAAAGTATGCTTGTCCATTTGGAAGACCCATTTGCGACCAAGCTTTAAATTCCTGACTAACATCTTGAGATGTTGCTTCAATATATCCACAATTTTCCTAACTCATGATACCATCTATTTTGTGGAGTGCACCGATCCCTCCTGCAGCAAAGCACCCCAACAACATGATGCTGCCAGTCCCGTGCTTCACGGTTGGGATGGTGTTCTTCAGATGGCAAGCGTCCCCCTTTTTCCTCCAAACATAACGATGGTCAATATGGCCAAACGGTTCTATTTTTGTTTCATCAGACCAGAGGACATTTCTCCAAAAAGTACGATCTTTTTGTCCCCATATGCAGTTGCAAACCGTAGTCTGACTTTTTATGGCGGTTTTTGAGCAGTGGCTTCTTCCTTGCTGAGCGGCCTTTCAGGTTATGTCGATATAGAACTTGTTTTACTGTGGATATAGATACTTTTGTACCTGTTTCCTCCATCTTCACAAGGTCCTTTGCTGTTGTTCTTGGATTGATTTGCACTTTTCGCACCAAAGTACATCAATCTCTAGGAGACCGAACGAGTCTCCTTCCTGAGCGTTATGATGGCTGTGTGGTCCCATTGTGTTTATACTTGTGTACTATTGTTGTACAGATGAATGTGGTACCTTCAGGCGTTTGTAAATTGCTCCCAAGGATGAACCAGACTTGTGGAGGTCTACAATATTTTTTCTGATGTCTTGGCTGATTTCTTTTGATTTTTCCATGATGTCAAGCAAAGATGCACTGAGTTTGAAGGTGAGGCCTTGAAATACATCCATTGGTACACCCCCAATTGACTCAAATGATGTAAATTAGCCCATCAGAAGCTTCTAATGCCATGACATTTTCTGGAATGTTCAGAAACATAAAGGCACAGTCAACTCAGTGTATGTAAGTAAACTTCTGACCCACTGGAATTGGGCAGCTACACCACGGAAAAGCTAGAAATTCAGCGACATGAAGGGAGACATTTCAAACTGTGACACTAACCCTGAGATATGATGAGGTCAGTGTGTCAGATGATTCGTCATCAGTTGATGTAAATGTACCATGTCTTACCATGTGGGCTTTATGACTCATTCCGGCATCGAGATGACGTGAACTCTGTTTGCCTCCTGTGCAGTGGATTAAAGTGAGCTAAAATGAATCAATCTCTGCTGTTTTTGATTAGTGCTCCAACTTTCTACCTTGAATTAGTCCTTTTTAGATGTTTTTCTTGTTCAGCTCTTCTCATGACATGAACTCTGTAAAACGGTGTGTGTGTCTGACCCAGATGGTTGTTCCCGTTGGTAGACTGTGTCCACCAGAGCATTCACTAAAGCAGGTTAGCTTGCATCCCCTGTGTGAATGACTCTGTGTGTGTGAGAATCTGTGTGTGTGTGTGAATCTGTGAGCAGTTTTAGATGTTTGTGGTACAACTAGTTATGAGCTTGTTCCTTTCTCTAAGTCCAATGGCTCTGAGAATAAGTGTGTGAGCAGAGGCAGCAGGCGTGTGTGTGTGTGTGTCTTTCTCTTCCTGGATTGTGACTCAGTGGTTGGTGTTTGCAGCGTGTAGACACACACACACTCCGTATCCGGGAAACTGGCCTGTAAATGATGTGTGTGTTTGCAGATCAAACAGAGTACCAGCTAGTTAACTATAGACTGGTAGTCCTCCTAGCTGTGTTCTGTTAGCTGATAGGCTAGTCGACTAATGCTCTTTCAGCTGATGGGCTAGTGGAATAATGTTCTGTCAGCTGACAGGTAAGTGGACTGGTGTTGTCCTGTTAGCTGACAGGATAAATGTTCCGTCAGTTGATTAGCTAATGAATTAACGTCATGTTAGTTGATAGACTGGTAATGTTCTGTGACCTCATGTTTATTGGTTGTTCCAGCAGCAGCCGGCGTGTGATTGGTGAAGATGTCTGACAATGGGGACGTCGAGGACAAGCCCCCAGCCCCGCCCATGAGGAACACCAGCACTCTGATTGGCTCCTGCAGCAAAGATCCTGCCCCCCATGGCTCCAAGCCCCTTCCCCCCAACCCAGAGGACAGGAAGAAGAAAGATCGCTCCATCATGTCCATCCTGACAGGAGGAGGAGACAAGAGTGAGTTGTGTGTGTGACATGTGAACATGCATGTGTTCAACTGTGCGTGCGTGTGCAACTGTACAGCCAAGGGAGGTAACCAGGGGGAATATGACAGACATCCAAATCCCCCAGGATCCCTTGCTGTAGCTTGGTTAATCTTCCCATGAGCCTCAGGGGGGGATGTTCTCTCAAGAGACTCTGCTGCTGCCTCTATCAATATGCTCCCTCTCTCTCTTTCTCTCCTCATCTTTCTCACCCCCTTCTCTCTCTCAGCCAACAAGAAGAAGGAGCGTCCGGAGATCTCTCTGCCTTCTGATTTTGAACACACCATCCACGTGGGCTTCGATGCAGTCACTGGAGAGTTCACAGTGAGTTTGTCTATGTGCTCTATATCTATGCTCTACTAGGGTCTGTCTATGTACTCTAGATCTAGGGTCTGTATCTGGAAGGGGTTATATGCTCTAGATCTAGGGTCTGTATCTGGAAGGGTCTATTTTCTCTAGATCTATGGTCTGTATCTAGTAGAGTGTGTAACTATGATTCAGCTGATCAACCCTGGCCTGAGTAGGAGGATCTGTTTTCTGGACAGCAGACTGGTAACTGAGTTAGAGCAGGAATGACTTTAGATTTGGACTGAAGAAAACAGGCTAACTAGCTACAGCACAATACCTCCACTTACTCCTAATCTCTCTCTGTTTGCATCCCAAATGGTGCTCTAATACCTAATATAGTGCACTACTTTGACAAGGGCCCATAGGACTCCAGTCAAATGTGTGTGCTCTGTATAGGGAATATGGAGCCATTTCAGACCGCATCGTCTCTATTTCACTATTACCCACCCTCAATGTCTCTTTCTCCCTCAATCCCTCTTTCTCCCTGTCTGTCTGTAATAGGGGGTGATCTTAGGGGGAATGGAGCGAGTGAGTAGAGGGAGAGCGAGGCAGAGGAGGAAAGAGCAAGGCAGAGAAGGGGATGATAGTGTAGGATGGAGATATGACCCAGTTCTCTGACCACTGCAGACATCTCTCTCTTGTTACTGTGTGTCTGTGTGTGTAGGGCATGCCGGAGCAATGGGCTCGGTTGCTCCAAACCTCTAACATCACTAAGCTGGAACAGAAGAAGAATCCTCAGGCTGTCCTTGACGTTCTCAAATTCTACGACTCCAAGGAGACCAACAACAGCCAGAAATACATGAGCTTTACAGGTACACACACACACACACACACAGACACACATGCGCACACACACTAGCATGTATACATACAAACAAACGCACACGCATTCACATGTGAACACACACACATTCACAACTCACTATCAGAACTTGATCTCTTCATATTGTCTTTCTTCTCCTCCTTCCTGTTTTCCTTCTCCACAGACAAGAGTTCAGACAACTATAGCTGTTCCAACACTTCTGTAAGTCTCCTGACACATCTATGCTTTAGTCCCAAATGGTACCCTTTTCCATATTTAGTGCACAATTTTTGATCAGGGCTCATAGCCACAATTCTGACCTATGAGCCACAGTCAAAAGTAGTGCACTATAGTGGGAATAGGGTGCATTTTGAGACGCACATCTTTGTTTGCTCAACTATCAATGTGTGTTTAGGGCATCTGCCATAGATGAAGAATGGCGAATAGGAGAGGAGGGATAGAGAAAAACAGGGGATAAACAGAGAGAATGAGAGGATAAGAGATGGTAGCAGAGGAAGAAATGGAGAGGAGAGGTGTGACGAATGACAGATTCTTCCCTGGCTCTATTTCTCTCTTTCTCCTCTCCCTGTTTCTGCATTGTCTGTGAGTCAGCATATTTTACTCCTTTCATTCACGCTCTCTATCTTTCTGGCTGTCCTGCTGTCACAGTCAGTCAGGAGGAGAGAGGGAGAAGGGGAGGGAGAAGGAGAGGGAGTATTAATAACAGGAAAAGAAAGCGAACTAACTGAAAGTGATGTCGCGTCCTCCTCAGAGCTCCAAGGCTGTGTCAGAGACGCCCGCCATAGCAACCGTATCTGAAGACGAGGATGAAGATGAGGCCACACCCCCTCCTGTTGTCGCTCCCCGACCAGAACACACTAAATCAGTAAGACATGCGCCACACACACACACACACACACACACACACACTCAGCCCCCTGGCTCCAGACAGGGTAAATAAAGTAACACTCCTCGTGCTGGTCCTCACCAACAGTCTGTTCTCTGATTGGCTGAGAGTGGCCTTTCGGTCCAAAGTGAAGTGGTGTCCCAGACAGGGATACTGCCATGGCACCACTGTTGCCACGGTGATTTAGCAGCTCATTGCACCTGACTGGGACACACACAGACACATAACATCAGGAACAGGAACTGTAACAGGTGGTTTGGTAGACCACCAATTGCATAAGCTATAGCTCAGAAGGCTAACAGTCCTTCTTGCTCTCTCCCTCCCTCCCTCCCTCCCTCTCTCTTTCTCTCCCCTCTCTCTTTCCCTCTCTCTCCGTCTCTCTCTCTTTCCCTCTCTCTCTTTCTCTTTCTCTCCTCTCTCTTTCTCTCCCCTCTATTTCTCTCTTTCTCTCCTCTCTCTCCCTCCCCTTTCTCTCTTTCTCTCTCTCTCTTCTCTCTCTCTCTCTCTCTCTCCGTCTCTCTCTCTTTCTCTCCTCTCTCTCTCTCTTTCTCTTTCTCTTTCGCTCCCCTCTTTCTCTCTCTCTCTCTCCCTCCTGTCTCTTTCTCTCTTTTTCTCTCTTTCTCTCCTCTCTCTTTTCTCTCTTTCTCTCTCTCTCTATTTCTATCCTCTCTTTCTCTCATCTCTCTCTCTCTCTCCCTCCCCTCTCTCTCTTTCTCTCTTTCTCTCCTCTCTCTCTCTCTCTTTCTCTTTCTCTCTTTCTCTCTCTCTCTCCTCAGATATACACTCGTTCTGTGATAGATCCCCTCCCAGCCCCTCCCACCAGAGACGTTGCCACGTCGCCTATCTCCCCCCCACCTCCGGAGGGTGCCACATCCGCAATCACGCCCCCCACTAGCCCCTCCCCTGGTCCATCACTGCCACGGCCCGCAGACAAAACACGCAAGAAGATGTCTGATGAAGAGATACTGGAGAAACTACGTAAGTAACACACACACAGGTATTCTGAAAGTTGCAATAGAAGTGAACTGAGCTGGCTGCTGGTTTCAGATCCCAGGTACCATCTCCTGTCATTGTGCACTAAGGTACTCTGTATTGATGAATGGTGTGTATACTCTGTAATCAATCAAATGTATTTATAAAGCCCTTTTTACATCAGGCGATGTCACAAAGTGTTGAGAAACTCAGCCTAAAACCCCAAACAGCAAGACATGCAGATGTAGAAACACGGTTGCTAGGAAAAACTCCCTAATTCATTGGGGGAGTTGTGTGTGTGTGTGTGTGTGTGTGTGTGTGTGTGTGTGTGTGTATAACTAGTTCAACTATATCATCCTGTGATGCTCCATGCCTCAGAAGTACTCAGGTCTCCCTCTACTGGTAAGAAACAATGTCACTCAGACATCTTCCCGCCCTCCTGTCCAACCCTGGCATTTGATTGGTCCTCTTCTCTCTCTACCATCCAATCTCCTGGAGTTACCGAGTGATTCTGTGAAATTGAGTGTCTGACAGTCTCCCCTCCTCCTGTGGACTCAACAAGATATTCTGTCTGTTACTGTCTCTCTCTCTCCGTCTCTCTCTCTGTCTCTCTCTCGCTCTCTCTCTCTCCCCGTCTGTCTGAGTCTGACCAGCATGTCTTTGACCTGACCCTGACAGCCGTAGTTTTAAAGTCTCTGAGAGTCTCTGTACTGTAGTGTTCCTACTTCTCTCTCTCTCTCTCTCGCTGTCTCTCTCTGTATCTCTCTCTCTTTCTCTCTCTTTCTCTGTATCTCTCTGTATCTCTCTCTCTCTCTGTATCTCTCTCTGTATCTCTCTCTCTCTCTCTCTCTGTATCTCTCTCTCTGTATCTCTCTCTCTCTCTCTGTATCTCTGTATTACATTTACATTTACATTTAAGTCATTTAGCAGACGCTCTTATCCAGAGCAACTTACAAATTGGTGCGTTCACCTTATGACATCCAGTGGAACTGCCACTTTACAATAGTGCATCTAAATCTTTTAAGGGGGGTGAGAAGGATTACTTTATCCTATCCTAGGTATTCCTTAAAGAGGTGGGGTTTCAGGTGTCTCCGGAAGGTGGTGATTGACTCCGCTGTCCTGGCGTCGTGAGGGAGTTTGTTCCACCATTGGGGGGCCAGAGCAGCGAACAGTTTTGACTGGGCTGAGCGGGAACTGTGCTTCCTCAGTGGTAGGGAGGCGAGCAGGCCAGAGGTGGATGAACGCAGTGCCCTTGTTTGGGTGTAGGGCCTGATCAGAGCCTGGAGGTACTGAGGTGCCGTTCCCCTCACAGCTCCGTAGGCAAGCACCATGGTCTTGTAGCGGATGCGAGCTTCAACTGGAAGCCAGTGGAGAGAGCGGAGGAGCGGGGTGACGTGAGAGAACTTGGGAAGGTTGAACACCAGACGGGCTGCGGCGTTCTGGATGAGCTGTAGGGGTTTAATGGCACAGGCAGGGAGCCCAGCCAACAGCGAGTTGCAGTAATCCAGACGGGAGATGACAAGTGCCTGGATTAGGACCTGCGCCGCTTCCTGTGTGAGGCAGGGTCGTACTCTGCGGATGTTGTAGAGCATGAACCTACAGGAACGGGCCACCGCCTTGATGTTATTTGAGAACGACAGGGTGTTGTCCAGGATCACGCCAAGGTTCTTAGCGCTCTGGGAGGAGGACACAATGGAGTTGTCAACCGTGATGGCGAGATCATGGAACGGGCAGTCCTTCCCGGGAGGAAGAGAAGCTCCGTCTTGCCGAGGTTCAGCTTGAGGTGATGATCCGTCATCCACACTGATATGTCTGCCAGACATGCAGAGATGCGATTCGCCACCTGGTCGTCAGAAGGGGGAAAGGAGAAGATTAATTGTGTGTCGTCTGCATAGCAATGATAGGAGAGACCATGTGAGGTTATGACAGAGCCAAGTGACTTGGTGTATAGCGAGAATAGGAGAGGGCCGAGAACAGAGCCCTGGGGACACCAGTGGTGAGAGCACGTGGTGAGAGACAGATTCTCGCCACGCCACCTGGTAGGAGCGACCTGTCAGGTAGGACGCAATCCAAGCGTGGGCCGCGCCGGAGATGCCCAACTCGGAGAGGGTGGAGAGGAGGATCTGATGGTTCACAGTATCGAAGCAGCCGATAGGTCTAGAAGGATGAGAGCAGAGGAGAGAGAGTTAGCTTTAGCAGTGCGGAGTGCCTCCGTGATACAGAGAAGAGCAGTCTCAGTTGAATGACTAGTCTTGAAACCTGACTGATTTGGATCAAGAAGGTCATTCTGAGAGAGATAGCGGGAGAGCTGGCCAAGGACGGCACGTTCAAGAGTTTTGGAGAGAAAAGAAAGAAGGATACTGGTCTGTAGTTGTTGACATCGGAGGGATCGAGTGTAGGTTTTTTCAGAAGGGGTGCAACTCTCGCTCTCTTGAAGACGGAAGGGACGTAGCCAGCGGTCAGGGATGAGTTGATGAGCGAGGTGAGGTAAGGGAGAAGGTCTCCGGAAATGGTCTGGAGAAGAGAGGAGGGGATAGGGTCAAGCGGGCAGGTTGTTGGGCGGCCGGCCGTCACAAGACGCGAGATTTCATCTGGAGAGAGAGGGGAGAAAGAGGTCAGAGCACAGGGTAGGGCAGTGTGAGCAGAACCAGCGGTGTCGTTTGACTTAGCAAACGAGGATCGGATGTCGTCGACCTTCTTTTCAAAATGGTTGACGAAGTCATCTGCAGAGAGGGAGGAGGGGGAGGGGAGGAGGATTCAAGAGGGAGGAGAAGGTGGCAAAGAGCTTCCTAGGGTTAGAGGCAGATGCTTGGAATTTAGAGTGGTAGAAAGTGGCTTTAGCAGCAGAGACAGAGGAGGAAAATGTAGAGAGGAGGGAGTGAAAGGATGCCAGGTCCGCAGGGAGGCGAGTTTTCCTCCATTTCCGCTCGGCTGCCCGGAGCCCTGTTCTGTGAGCTCGCAATGAGTCGTCGAGCCACG